>NC_045958.1:54341413-54438913 GCF_010909765.2 Amblyraja radiata | reverse complement strand
TTTTAAATTTTTCATCTTAACCTGTTCGTATAAATTTTCATGGAATGCCTGCTGTCATTTCTATCAAATTTAAATGATATAACTGCTGAGCAATGATGAAGAAGTGAACCCATTCCTACATCTCATTGTGATATATCTGGTTCAATGTCACAATATAAAATAAATTTGTATCATGTATGCATTCTGTGTAGTACATATAACATGGAAAAAAGCCGTGAAATCCATCTAGGAGGCAAGGCCTTACAATACCTTTGAGGAGTGACTGAAGAAATGATTTGTTTATACACCTCGACGAATGTTGATACAAAACCAAAATGCTGCAGTATCTGGAATATAAATAATACATTAAATTAGAAGGACATTGCTAATAGCTAATTTAAATTACATGGAAGGCACCACAGAAAGTGTGTGGCAAAAGGAAGTAATTTTGCCCTTTATGTCTGTACCAATCAGAAAAGAAGTACGCAGCCTCAGTCTGTCTTTAAGCACATGATTCATATCCCTGCAGTTCTTTAAGTGCACCTCCTGGCACTTTTAAGCATGTTAAGGATTTCTGTCGCTACCACTCTTTCAAGAAAAAAGTTCCAGATCCCTCTGGGTGAAAAATATTTTCCTCATTTCCCATTTACTCCTCCTAATACTACCTTGAATCAGTGCCCTAAGGGTTTTGCATCTTAACTGAGTGAAATGGGTTCTATTTATTAGCTCCATCCAGGTGAACTTTGTACCTCTCAATTCAGTCCCCCTCCGGCCTCTTCCAATGAAAACAACTCCAGCCTGTTCAATCTTTCTTCAGAGTTAAAGTATACCAATCCTGGCAACATTCTCATGAATTTCCTCTCCAGTGAAACCTCTCTAGTGTGGTGACATTTTTCCTGTGACGTGGTACCTGCAGCTGTACATGATAATCTGAAGCTATAACCCAGCAAGCATTTTTCAATAAAACTCCAGTATTCTGCATGATTGTGATACCTGGTGATTTGGCATCTGGGTCTCCTGTGCTGACTTCCATTCCTTAGCACAATGGGACCATGGTTCCTGTGCTCCCTGTCATTTATTGTTGTAAATCCAAATAAAAGGAAAGAATGGAGATAGTACTTTGTGTGGTTCAAATGTAATGATTTTCAGAGTAATGGATTCTGCTCTTAATGACTTCTAATCTGCATCTGCCCTGCAGACTGCTCCTGGTCATATGATGCCAGTATGTCCTGTACTCAACATCTGTGTCACAACAACAGTTTCAAAAGATGACAATTTTTTTATGAGGATGTTACCAGGACTCAAGGGCCTGGGCTATAGGGTGAGATTGAGCAGGCTGGGACTCCATTCCTTGGAGCACGGAGGATGAAGGGTGATCTTATGCAGGTATACAAAGTCTTGAGAAGAATAGATCCTTTAGATGCACAGAGTCTCTTGCCCAGAGTAGGGTAATCGAGAACCAGAAGACATAGGTTTAAAGTGAGGGGGCAAAGATTTAATAGGAACCTTTTCACACAAAGGATGGTAGGTGTATGGAGCAAGCTGCCGAAGGTGGTATTTAAGGCAGGTACTATAGCAATGTTTAAGAAACATTTAGACAGTTACATGGATAGGACAGATTTAGATGTATACTAGACCAAGTGCTCCCCCAACGCAGCCATTCCCTACCCGTAGCCCCCACGGGAGACGTGGTCCTCCAACACAAGCGGCTCAGGAATCAGCAGTGCGGCTGTTTTTAAATGGCGTCTTTGAGGCGAGATGCGGGTGCCAGCAGCCGTTATGGTCGCTGGCCAGCAGGAGGTGACAAAATGAGTGAGTGGGGGAGGGGGGGGAGAAGGATTTGATTAAAAAAGTGTACATAAACACGACAAAATTTAATGAGGAGTGGATACTTGGAATGAAAAGTGAAATCTCTACCGAAATTGAAAAAATCAGGGCGTTTGTGGGTCGGGTGTTGTCGTGGCAACGAATCAAAGGCTGGCAGCCACAAGTCAGGCAGAAACACACACAGCCAGCCGGCAGCCACAGACTTTTATATTATAATAGAAGATAGATAGATAGATAGATGGGCCAAATGCAGGCAGATGACACTGGTGTAGATGTGACATGTTGGCCGAGTGGGCAAGTTGGGCTGATGGGCCTGTTTCCACACTGTTGACTATGACAACATCCCCCTTTCTGAAAAAAAATGTTTTTAATAGTATTTGTAATCTGCATCACGGTATCTGACTGGTGATTTTATATTCTTTAAATTGTTTGTAGATGTGGTATTCATGTTAGCGCTGTGTTCCTCCTATTTTATAGAAACATAGAAATTAGGTGCAGGAGTAGGCCATTCGGCCCTTCGAGCCTGCACCGCCATTCAATATGATCATGGCTGATCATCCAACTCAGTATCCCGTACCTGCCTTCTCTCCATACCCTCTGATCCCCTTAGCCAAAAGGGCCACATCTAACTCCCTCTTAAATATAGCCAATGAACTGGCCTCAACTACCCTCTGTGGCAGAGATTCACCACTCTCTGTGTGAAAAATGTTCTTCTCATCTCGGTTTTAAAGGATTTCCCCCTTATCCTTAAGCTGTGACCCCTTGTCCTGGAATCCTTCGCTTTGATACTATCCCTGATTTCCCTTGTTATCCACGGATTCACTACCTTCCCTGATTTATTCTTTTGCCAAACTGGGATGAACAATTTTTGTAGTTCATCCATGCAGTCTTTAAATGTCTTCCATTGCATATCCACCGTCAACCCTTTTAGAATTAATTGCCAGTCAATCTTGGCCAATTCACGTCTCATACCCTCAAAGTTACCTTTCTTTAAGTTCAGAACCATTGTTTCTGAATTAACAATGTCACTCTCCATCCTAATGAAGAACTCAACCATATTATGGTCACTCTTGCCCAAGGGGGCACGTACAACAAGTCTGCTAACTAACCCTTCCTCATTACTCAATACCCAGTCTAAAATAGCCTGCTCTCTCGTTGGTTCCTCTACATGTTGATTTAGATAACTATCCCGCATACATTCCAAGAAATCCTCTTCCTCAGCACCCCTGCCAATTTGATTCACCCAATCTATATGTAGATTGAAGTCACCCATAATAACTGTTTTGCCTTTGTCGCACGCATTTCTAATTTCCTGTTTGATACCATCTCCAACTTCACTACTACTGTTAGGTGGCCTGTACACAACACCCACCAGCGTTTTCTGCCCCTTAGTGTTTCGCAGCTCTACCCATACCGATTCCACATCCTCCAAACTAATGTCCTTCCTTTCCATTGCGTTAATCTCCTCTCTAACCAGCAACGCTACCCCACCTCCTTTTCCTTTCTCTCTATCCCTCCTGAATATTGAATATCCCTGGATGTTCAGCTCCCAGCCTTGGTCACCCTAGAGCCATGTCTCCGTGATCCCAACTATATCATAATCATTAATGGCTATCTGCACGTTCAACTCATCCACCTTATTACGAATACTCCTTGCATTGAGACACAAAGCCTTCAGGCTTGTTTTTACAACGCTCTTACCCCTTATACAATTATGTTGAAAAGTGGCCCTTTTTGATTTTTGCCCTGGTTTTGTCTGCCTGCCACTTTTACTTTTCACCTTGCTACCTATTGCTTCTACCCTCATTTTACACCCCCCTGCCTCTCTGCTCTTGTACCCATCCCCCTGCCACCTTAGTTTAATTCCTCCGCGACAGCGCTAGCAAACACTCCCCCAAGGACATTGGTTCCATTCCAGCCCAGGTGCAGACCTGTCCTGTTTGTACTGGTCCCACCTCCCCCAGAACTGGTTCCAATGCCCTTAAAATTTGAATCCCTCCCCCTTGCACCATTTTTCAAGCCACGTATTCATCTGCAATATCCTCCTATTTCTACTCTGACTGGCCCGTGGTACTGGTAGCAATCCAGAGATTATTACCTTTGAGGTCCTACTTTTAAGTTTATCTCCTAGCTCCCTAAATTCATCTTGTAGGACCTCATCCCTTTTTTAACCTATATTGTTGGTGCCAATATGCACCACGACAACTGGCTGTTCACCCTCCCCCTCCAGAATGTTCTGCAGCCGTTCAGTGAGATCCCTGACCCTTGCACCAGGGAGGCAACATACCATCCTGGAGTCTCGTTTGCGCCCGTAGAAATGCCTATCTATTCCCCTGACAATTGAATCCCCTATTACTATTGCCCTTCCACTCTTTTTCCCCCCCTCATGTGCCGCAGAGCCACCCATGGTGCCATGAACTCCTTTGACTTGTTATCTGGTGGCATCACAGCTTGTGTGTTTTGTAGAGTTGTTGGTGTTGTGCCATATGTTGGCAGTATGGTTGCAAGTGGTGTGGGTATTGTTGGCAAACTTGGTTTATTAGGTCATGCATTGGCCGAATGTGGCACCTGTTCCTTCTAAACTGTTTTCCCGTCTCCATCTCAATGATGTGATCTATCTCAACTTGGGAGTCTCCCAGAACTTTTGCACGTGTCCATGTTTTCAGCACTGCATCCTGGGCATGAACATGTTGTCCATTCACCAATTCTGGCAATGTTTTGGCATGTCTGTGAAGTCCTAGCTTCCTTTATTTTGAGCATCAGTTGTTTCTTCTAGTCTTGTGGAGGATGTATTTTGCTTGGAAGGGTAATTTTGTACTTTCTGCCATTTAGTAGCTCTGCTGGTGATGTCAGCTCTCTATGGTGTTGCACTGAGTGACGACAAGGCAAGGCCGGGGTCTTCCTTTGTACCTCAATGCTTTGTCTCTCAGCACTGTCTGGACCTGTCTCTCCGTGAAACCATGTCCCCACGGATAATGCAGGGCTGAGGTGGTGACAATGAACCTGTGGCCTTCTGCAAGCTCCTTGAATTCTTTCAAGGCAAACTATTATCGTAAATCACCTTCTGAGGGATCCCTTGGTCAGCAAACAGGATCCATACTGTTGTAGAGATTACAGATGGTCTCGGGTCTTTTATCCTTCTGATGAATGGGAACTTTGAGTAGTAGCAGGCTACAATCAAGTAGCATTCTTGGTTGTAGGTGAACTAATCCATACTCAAGGTGGGCCATGGCCTTGGTGGTGTCTCACTGGATATCATGTTTTCTTTCTGTGTGTGTTTCGGTATTTCTGGCATACACCACATTCAGACACAATTGTTTCCATTTCTTTCTACATGTTCATTCAGCAGACCGCTCATGTTGCCCTCAGCTTGCATTTCTCCATTCACTGCGTTGATTTTAGCCCAATGATTCTTGATCCAGCAAGCAATACACCATCTTCCACAGAGATATCATCTCTTATGGCCCAGTATTGTCTTATTTCTGGTTGCATTTGTTTGATTCTCTCAGGCAATCCTTGGATCACTTGTTGAATGAGCAGCTGCAATGCCTCATCTTTGCTGATCATTCGACAGTTTGCTTTCAGTTGCCCAGGTCCTACTACTGGCAAATTGGTGTAGCTTCCATTTATGGATACACAAGAGACCGCAGATGCTGGAATCGAGAGCAAGAAACAATCAGATGGAGGAACTCAATGGGTCGAGCAGCACCTGTGAAGGGAAAACTAATTGTTGTTGTTTCGAGTCGAGATCTGTTATCAGGACACTGATAGTTTCAACCTGAACAATGACAAGTTCTTCCCCATCCATAGATGCTGCTCAAACCGTTGAGTTTCTCCAGCAGCTTCCATTCATTTTTGGCACAAATTTGCTATGTACTAGGGACATTATAAACTGTTGGAGGCATTATACAAATGTAAGTGATTACTATTGCTAATGGGGAAGAACTATCCCAGCCACTGCGTGCCCTGGTATCCTTGCAGGGTTGATCATACTGGACCCCAGCATGATATACAATACAACAAAAGGGCAGCACGATGGCGCTGTGGTAAAGCTCCTGCCTTACAGCACCAGGGACCCGGGTTCGATCCTGACTAATGGTGCTGTCTGTATGGCATTTGTACTTTCTCCCTGTGACCTACATAGGGTTTCTCTGGGTGCTCTGGTTTCCTCATCCAAAGATGTACAGGTTTGTAGGTTAATTGGCTTGGTAAAATTGTAAATTGTCCCTAGTATATGTAGGATGGTGTTAGTGTGTGTGGGATCACTGGTCGGCACTGGTCGGCACAGACTCGGTGGGCAGGACAACCTGTTTCCGCATTGTATCTCTAAACTAAACAAATCTAAACTCAATAATAAAATAACCAGGAATTTTCTATTGTAGTGTTTCAAATACAATCTACCAATGACTTAATCAGAGTTAAAATAATCTGTTTCAGCTGGCAGTCTAATGCCCTTGTGAGGCAACCCAATAGTTAATTAGTCTTGTAGATAATTACCTTACATTGATTAAATATTTTCAGCAATTTCTATTCTGTCTTTACAAATGAACACCGATCTAATTTGTAATTATGAAGGGGGTGAAATTGGTAGTGGGTGGTAATGCAAAACAAGCAAAGGCAAATGTGCAACTAGCCTTACCATCTGCCTGAACTTATTTTTGATGGAAAGGAGGAGGTTTATAAAACTAGCTGCTGGATGTTGACTAACACTTCCATTGTACTCTAGTCCAAAGCCAATTTCTCCTCTGCATTATGTTGCTTGTTTGGTGACATTGTATACACGTTTATATGTATTTTTATGTTCTTTGTTCCTTATCCATTTAAATATTATTAATTGGAGCAAATGTAAGCTATTTGTCAACATTACTTGTTACCATGGCTTGCAACATTGCAAGGATTGACAGAGCTATGTAAAGTGAGGAGGGAGGAGGCTCAGGAGAATCATCAACTTTGATATTTGTGGCTGGTTTTGTTTTTTTGGTTTGGTTTAGAGATACAGCGCAGTAACAAGCCCTTCGGTCCACCGAGTCTGCACCGACCAATGATCCCTGGACATTCACACTGACTTACACACACTAGGGACAATTTTACATTTACCACGCCAATTTACCTGCATTACTGTACGTCATTGCAGTGTGGAAGGAAACTGAAGATCCCGGAGGTCACGGGGAGAACGTACAAACTTCGCATAGTCAGGATCGAACCCGGGTCTCCGGCACTGCAGGATAGTAGCAGCAACTCTACCGCTGCGCCATTGTACCGCCCAAAATAAACATTCCATGAAACTCTATGCTGGCTATATCCTCCGCCACATCATTTATAGAACGGCAAAAGCAGAACAGATGTTAATAGAACTCAACTTGTCACTGTCCAAATGACAAAGCTTTTATCATTTATCACTTTCTGTTTCTTACTGCCAGCCAATTACCAATCGAAGTAACTAATTTGAAATTCATTAAATGTTGCTTTGTCTTCCGTAAAAGGCTTAAGAACAGACCGCTAATAAATGCTTTCTGAAAATTCCAGTACAATATGCCCACTAATTTAGTTCCGCAGAGAAAGTCAGTGGAATTGTGAGGAATTACCTATTTATACAAAGCTGCTAACTGTTCTTTCACATTCTTTACATGAGCATTCATTTTGGCTCACACACTTTCTATTTGTTTGTTAATTGTATGCCTGGTTCCATTAGTAATTGTCAGTCCCAGCAAATCTGTAATCATTTTCTATTTTCGCTGTCTCAGCAGATTGTAAATTCTCATCTCTAACACCAATGTCCTCAGCATTTCTATAGCATACTCGTAACTCCAACCTTATTTACAAGTACTCACCAAGGGACCATTGGGTAAGAAAGGCACTTAGGGCAGCTTTTATTTTAATACTCTGTATTACCTCAGTCCTCAATATGTTATAAATTTTACTGCTAGTAAACTTCAACACCAAATCTCAATGGAAACCCAAAAACAAACTGCTGGAGCAACTCACTGCATCAGCCAGCATCCGTGGAGGGAAATGCAGAGATTACATTTTGCATCGGGACCCTTCTTCGGGTTGATAGAGTGGAAAGGAGATAGTTGGTAGAGGGGGTATCAATTTAATACTGTGCCCATTTCCCTCCACAGTTGCTGCCTGACCCACTGAGTTCCCCCAGTGGTTCATTTGTTGCTCAAGCATTTCAGCATCTGATGTCTTTTGTGTCCCAATGGAAGCCAGCTGGTTTGACATCAAACGCACAATCTCCAAACAGCTTTATAATGACCACAGGTGGCAAGAATTTTTACATCTTACTCTAAATTGTTATGATATGGAACATATTTCAAATACAGTTCTCCAATGATTTGCTCAGAGACCTGAACCATAATGCCCCTGTAGGTTTCAGGTATAATTCTGGGAATTGAAGCGTCTGGCTTGAAATATCTGCCAGATTCCAGATAATTGGACAAATGAAAAAGAAATATAATCCTCTGAAGGAGAGTATTGATGTTATAATGCCTTCATCGGTCTGTTGTTTGTGTATTGTACAATCCATTGGACTCAGAAAGGGCTTTGTTATATTGTGTGGTTTTTATGTTAAATAGTCAAATTAACAGCATATTTCTGAAGTACTGCCCACCTTGTGCAATAGGCTTCTTCAGTTATCAATAAAAATAAAATATTGACTTCAAGGAGGAGATGGGAAGTTCAGGAGAGTTATATACCCAAGGGACACCATGGGTATAAAGAACATTCAAAGAAAGAGTTAAATACTCTTCCTTTTGACAGTTATAGTTGAATCATCATGATTTGGAACACAATTTTGTGCTGCAGAGAATAAGATGCCCAAGGAGAAGGAGATGCCCGAGTATTTCATTGAAAGGCTGTGGAGGCCAAGTCAGTGGATATTTTTAAAGCAGATTAGTACAGGTTTCAGAGGTTATGGGGAGAAGGGGGTTAGGAGCGAGAAATAGATCAGCCATGATTGAATGGTGGAGTAGACCTGATGGGCCAAATGGCCTATTTCTGCTATTCCTTATGACAACGGACTTAAAATGGCACCAAACCTGGCGGCTCTTGTATACTGTCTCAGTTTACTATTCCTATACACTTGTACTTAATCTAAAATGTGCTTATGTATAGTAATACTTTTACTGAACTGTGCAAACAAAGAGTGTCACTGTACTTTGGTGCATTTGACAAGAAAGCACCATTGACCCATTGAACCATCTTTTGATCCAAGATTGATATTTATGTTGGTTCATTGCTATCATATGTACTGAGATACAATGATAAACTTAGTTTGCTTGCTACCCAGTCAAATTATACTGTACATGAGTACAATCAAGCCATACACAAATACAACAAACAGTGCAAAGAGAAAAATCCCAGAGTGCAGAATCTAATGTAGCAGCATTCTAATGTTATAGCATTCTAATGTTACAGTTACAAGAAATTTGCATATTTTTTAATAGTGCGGGGGCTGCAATAAGATAGATTGAGAGATTGGAACTACATCCTTAGCTAATGAGAGGACTATTCGGTAGTCTGATTACAGGGAAAAAGCTATTGCTGAATCTGGTGGTAAGTTCTTTCAAGCATTTGTATATTATGCCCAATAGGAAGGGAGGGAAGAACCAGGGTGTAATTGATCCTTGATTAGTTTGGGCGCTATCACAAGGCTGAATGTTCATGGAGTCAATGGGGGAGGGAGGCTGGTTTGTCTGATTCTGTCCAAATGTGAATAGTTTTGTTTCTCTTCCACCCGTTTTGCTTCATTTCTATTTTATTTTCTCAGTACAATTTTAATTGTTATCGCCTTTATTTTCTTCCACTACCATCGTACCATGGTCCCCATCACTTTATTCTCCCTTTCTTTTATCTGCATACAGTCATAGAGCTATACAGTACAGAAATAGGCCAACATCTGCAGTTCCTTCCTACATATTTCATTACTACATCTTTTCCATCATGTTTCTGCGTCATGCGTAACCTCTTAACCAAATCCATGAGAAAATTAATATTTAACGTCCGGGTCTAATTTTTTACTCCTGCAATATACAATTTAAGGACGCATAAATGCCTTGAGGATAAATGGCTCCTGCAACATGTTTCATCATTTAATAAGATTATTGGTGATCTGTTATTGTCCTTGGCTGTTCTTTCCTCCCGGTTCCCTCTAATAAACCTGGATTTCCCTACAGAACAAGAGTCTTATCAGCTCAGGCCTGAGCATACATAATGCCAGTGCCCACATAACTCTGGGGTAGAGAATTCCAAAGATCCACAACACTCTGAGAGGGAAAAAAATCCCTTTTAATTCCATCTTAGAAATAGGCTTCCTGGTTCAAGATTTCCTCATTATGGAAGGCATTTTTTCAATATCTACATTGTCAATTCATCCTGAATGTTGAGCAAATAGAAAGTTCTGGAGGAATTCAACAAGGCATGCAGCATCTGTGGAGGGAATGGATGGACAACATTTCAGGCCAGAATCATTGCCTGTCCATTCCCTCCACAGATGCTGCCTCACCTGTTGAGTTACTTTCTGGTTTGTTCAAGATTCTAGCATCTGCAGTTTACTGCATCTCCTCTCTGTGTGTTATATGTTTAACTATGGTCACCTTTCATTATTCTAAACCCTATTGGTAAAATTCAGTCAGTTCAATTGTTCCTCGTAAGACAACCTTTGCATCACAGCAAATAAACTAGTGACAATTAATTAATCTATCTCCAATGCAAGTATATCCTTCTTTAAATAAGAAGGACCAAGTGGTGTGCAGTACTCCAGGTGTGCTCTTTACAGGTGTAGCAAAATGTATATATTTTTGTACCCAATCCCCTTTGCAATAAAGGACAACAATCCATCTGTGTTCCCTATTACTTTACCTGCAAAGTTAACTTTCCATGTTTCATGTACATGGACACCCATTTCTCCATGTACAGTAATATTGAGCCATCCCTTTACAAGATATTTCTCATTTCTTTTCCTCTTTCTGAAGTGTATAATGTGACCGTACCTCTCAGTGTATACCATCTGCCAAATTTCTCTGCAGACTCCGTGTCCTCTCCACAGCTTTCTTTCCCATCACCTGCAGAAGCAGTCTCATTGCAATTGA
This sequence comes from Amblyraja radiata, assembly GCF_010909765.2. Classification (NCBI taxonomy): domain Eukaryota; kingdom Metazoa; phylum Chordata; class Chondrichthyes; order Rajiformes; family Rajidae; genus Amblyraja; species Amblyraja radiata. The sequence goes on along the minus strand of NC_045958.1, from coordinate 54,428,015 downwards.
TATTTTCAAAGTTGTTACCCCAGGTTGGAAGTTACTGTGACTCCAGCACTGATCCTCATTAGTTTCAGCTTGCCAACCACTTGTCCCGACTATTTTCTGTTAGGCAGTCATTCCATTTGTTATGATGATACATTGCCTCCGACTCCAGTAACATGATTTCCACAACACAGTATAAACTTTGCTTTTGGAAAATATAATATAACAGAATGCACCTGGGGACAACAATAATACCCAGAGATATCGACTGAAATTCTTATTGCTCCAAAATATAGAGAATGTGCAGTAGCCTCCCTGAAGTCAAACTAATTTCCATGTCTTAATGCATTTGTGAAGCCAAACAGCAAGAGGATTTGAATATAGGAGCAAGGAGGTCCTGCTGCAGTTGTACAGGGCCCTCTTGAGATCACACCTGGAGTATTGTGTGCAGTTTTGGTCTCCTAGTTTGAGGAAGGACATTCTTGCTATTGAGGGAGTGCAGCGTAGGTTCACCAGGTTAATTCCCGGGATGGCGTCACTAACATATGATGAAAGAATGGATCGTCTGGGCTTATGTTCACTGGAATTTAGGAGGATGAGAGGCGATCTTATAGAAACATATAAAATTATTAAGGGATTGGACAGGCTAGATGCAGGAAAAATGTTCCCCATGTTGGGGGAGTCTAGAACCAGGGGTCACAGTTAAAGAATAAGGGGTAGGCCATTTAGTACTGAGATGAGGAAAAATCTTTTCACCCAAAGAGTTGTGAATCTGTGGAATTCTCTGCCACAGAAGAGTGGAGGCTAATTCACTGGATGTATTTAAGAGAAAGTTGGATATAGCTCTTAGGGCTAACAGAATCAAGGGATATGGGGAGAAAGCAGGAACGTGTTACTGATTCTGGATGATCAGCCATGATCATATTGAATGGCGGTCCTGGCTCGAAGGGCTGAATGGCCTACTCCTGTACCTATTTTCTATGTTTCTATGTAAACACAACTTTTATACAGCATGATTTTTTAAGCTTCTGCTTCAGACTTAGTATTCCAATCAGTTTTATGTTATGAAAATGCATGGCTCTCCTATCAAACATACAAGATCCATACACAGAAACATATAGATACATCGAGAAATATGCTATCGTGACATCTGCCCACGGTGGGAAACAGGGCATGGGTAAGGAGCATCATTTTTCGGCTTGATATAACTTGCTCAGGAAAAGAAGACATAATAAATGACGATAAAGGGGTGACTAGAAAAAGAGGGCCAGAAATATATGAGAGTATTTAACAAATTTAAAGGCAAATCCAGCGAATCATCTTTGATCCCCTCCACATGGAACTCTCTGCCACAAGGAATGGTAATTAGTGATGATGCAGTTAAATAGAAATTAGATGTAAACTTGAGTTGTAAAGGAATTAAGGGATATCTTATGAAATTAAGTGATGAATGGTAGGTTGGGTTTTTTGCACTAACTTGTTCGATGATGTAATGTTAGTGCCTCTTTTGACTCCCGAGAATTCATGTTCTTAATAAACTAAGCAAAAATTCTACAAACATCATAAATTGTCTCCTTATTTTCTTAGTTTGCTATTCTTGTTACTTTCATTTAGAGACACAGCATGGAAACACACAGATTCCATGTGGACCATTGATCACACCGTTCACATTGGTTTTATATCATCCCACTTTCTCATCCGCTCCCTGCACACAAGGGAGAATTTGCATAGGCCAATTAATTTACAAGCCTGCATGTCTTTGGGATATGGGAGGAAACCAGAGGACCCAGAGGAAACCCATGCGGTCACTGGGAGACTGTGCAAACTCCACACAGGCAACATCCGAGGTCAGGATTGAACCTGGGTCTCTGATGTTGTGAGGCAGCAGCTCTACCAGCTGTGCCACTGTGCCACCCTGTGATACCCCGTTATGCTGGAATACATAGAATGTTCTCCCTGTAATTTTGTGGATTTCGTCTGGGTCCACTAGTTCTCCCATATCCCAAATACATGCTGATTGGTAAGTTAATTGTCCATTGTCAATTGCCCTGAATGTAGATGAATGGTGGAATCTGGAGAAACTGATAGGAATGGGGATAGAATATGTTATAGAGAAAGCAAATCAAGTAAGCAAATTGAATCCAAAATTGGCTTGATACTAGGAGGATGATGATGGAAGGTTGATTGTGTGATTGGAAGCCTGCGAGCAGAGATGTACCACAGGAATTGGAGCTGGTACCCTTATTGTGTGTTATTTACATTAGAAATCTGGATAAGAATATAGTAGGTATAATTAGTACGTTTTCAAATTACATTAAAATTGTGGTGTTGTTGACATGGTGATCAAGATCATTTTAGTTTACTGGAAGATGTTGATTGGTTGATAAAATGTGCAGCGCAATGGCAGATAGAATCTCATTCTGATAGGTGCCTTATGACATCTTGTGTGAAGACAAAGAGAATATTGAGGAATTGAGGTACTTCATTATATGTCCAAGGATCTCATAAGGTGGTAGTACATATAGATAAGTTGGTTAAAAAGGTGTGTGGGATATTAGTTTTAATTAGCTAGAGAATAGATAATAAGACATTAGAAAACATTGACTGATGCGCAGCTGAGTAGTGTTTCGGGTTCTGGTCCTGACCCCATAGAAAGAACATGATTGCACTGCAGACTGTGCAGAGGAGTTTGCCAGGTTATTGCTGGAATAAAGTGCCTTCATTGCATGCGAAGATTGGAGAAGCTGGGTTTCTTTACCTTGGAATGGAGGAGGCTGAGGAGTGACCTGATAGAACTACACATGATTATGAGGAGCATAGATAGTGTAGGTTGAAGGAAACTTTACCCCATATCAAAGATTTTAAGGCCTGATGAAAACAAGACACAAAAGGCTGGAGTAACTCATCGGGTCAGGCAGCATCTCTGGAGATTAGTTAGTTAGTTTAGTTTATTGTCATGTGTACCAAGGTATAGTGAAATGCTTGTGTTATATGTTTACCAGTCAGTGGAAAGACTTGATTACAATCGAGCCATCCACAGTGTAGATACATGATAAAGGGAATATCGTTTAGTGCAAGATCAAGGATAGGATTCAGACAGTCTGAAAAAGAGTCCACCCTAAACATTACCTATCCATGTTCTCCAGATATTCTGCCTGACCCACAGAGTTATTCCAGCACTTTGTTTTGTTTTTTTGTAAACCAGTATTGCAGTTCCCTGTTTCTAAACTGAAAGGACATAGATTTTGCATAAGAAGTAAATGTTTGAGAGGGTATCTGAGGGAGAATTCTTCATCTACAGAATTATTTAATGTGGAGCACATTACTTGGATGAAAGTGAATACTCTCACAACTTTTAAGAAATATCGGGATGAGCGTTTGAAGGGCATAGAAATCTGTGGACTGTGCTGGTAATTGAAATTAATGAACATGAGTAATTGATGGTTCAACAAAGACATAAAGGGTGTGTTACTGTGCTGTGTGACATGAGAAGCAAATGAAGTTTAAGATTAAACTAAGAGTAACTGATGAGTGCAGCAGCATATTAGTTATAACTGCAGCCTGAATTCTGACCCAGAGACATAATTTCAAATCCCACTATGTCAGCTGAGGAATTGAAATTCAAATAAGCAAATAAACCTGGAATTTAAACCAGAAACGCTCATTTCAGTAATGGTTAACATGAAAGTATCAGATTTTTGTGCAAACCTATTTCGTTGATTGATGTCTTCAGAGAAACAAATCTGGCAGCATTTCCCAGTCTGGTCTTGAAGTGACTCCACACCCAGCAACATGAGGTCTCAGACCTGAAACACTCAAGGTTTCTCCTTCACTTTGATGTTGCTCAACCTGCTACGTTTTCCCAGTCCTTTCTGTTCTTTTTATTTCAGATGTCCAGTGCCTGCACTTTATTGGTGATGTTTCAGCAATGCTGTTGATTCTTAAGTGCCTCTAGTTCTGAGGCAATTAAGGATGGGGAATAAATTGCCAGCGACCCCTACTTCAAATGAATGAATAAATTAGGAGAAATATCTTTCTGTATAAACCAGAGTTTGAGAAGTCACCTATTACCCATTATCACCAATTAATCCAGAAACATTTCTCATTTGAGTCAGCATTTATTGTAATTACGCACCATTATTTAATTTACTTAGCTAGCGTACTATTGTACTCAATTGGGAAACATTAGATTTCCAAATGCCTATACAAGGACTGAATGCTGTGTCATTACTGACTGGATTGCACTGACAGTATGATGGATTTGGACCTGGTGGCCTAACTCAGCTGCCCCATTAATTGGCCTTTATAAATGTTTAATGAAATAAAAAATAAATTCAATCAGCAATTTAAAACCGCTGAATCATATGAAAAGCGAAAGGACATTTTGATTTATGTTTTATTATGCACTTAGCATCGGTGTGTTATTTTTTTTTTCTGATGTGCAGTACCTCAAGGTTAAAACAGAGATTTACTCTGGGACAAACATTTTGAACAGCATACCGTTTATTGGTTTAAATATACAAATCTTTGAGAATGTTTTCTTTTTGAAATTGAGTAGCTGCTTTCTCTCTCTCTCCACAATTCACAAGAAAATATGTTAAAGTGGAAATATAATGATTGTGTATTAACAAACAAAGTAAACACAATTTTGCAGCAGTTCCTCGCTTAAAGTGAATACTTAGAAATAAGATTTTGAACAGCTCCTTGTCACCAGATGATAAATCTTTAAGCGGTATGAAATCATTAATAAAGATTCACGCATCACTTGTTCTCCCTCATATCTGCTGCCATGATAGTGCCTTTCAGGATCTTTTTCACAGGCTGTGATTGCCCCTCAGATGAGCCTGAGAATTCCTGTAATACTTAGTGCCAGTTATGAAATATTCTATACCTCCAGCGGTTCAGTTACTTATTCTTTTAAGTGCATGCTGGGTAAAATGAAATTGTGATCGACTTGTTATTCACTTTATCACAGTGAGCTAACATGAAGCCAGTCATTATGGTTAACTCCAGAAATACATGGCCAATATCACACTGTGGCTGCATTCATGACTGTGGACGAGCTGTAATGTAATCATAAATCCGCTTCCAGCATTTCACAATATCTGAAATAAGTAACTTCCATTGCTACCATGCCATGCTATTTGCTTCATCATATAGTTTTTAAATGTTTCTGATTCATATTAATCATAAATTTTACATATTATTTATCACAATGGATTTTCCAAGCTGTTAGATGCTGAGTTGCTTCTCCGTCTCCTGTCTTACTCCAGGGTTTGCTCCACTTTACCTATTTAAAAAAAATCAATGGCATCAAGAGAAAGGGCAGATATTTTGAATTATGAAAACTCCCAAGCAGCACAAGAGTCTAATTATTGTATAACCTGAAATATATCACTCTCACTAGTTGCTCTCTTTCTACGATGAGTTACTCATTTTTTCAATGCCATCCTACCTCAACACTGATTAACCCATTCAGTTAAAGTAACGTATGTACTAATTTAGCTGACACATTAATCCCTGTAAAATAAATTATTCTATCACCATATTTCATCAACATTCAAAGAAGTTCACAAACTTAACACATCAATAAAAAGAATTGTGCTGCATATGGGAGGCTGAGCTAAACCCCATATCCTGCTCGTTTGTAAATGTCACACCGCTGCAACACAGCTCAGTACTATTATGCCTCACTATAATATTTGAACTATTTCCTGGCAGGAATTCATTTTAGACATGCATTAAAGTGAAGGTAACTATAGAGGTAAGCGCAATCAATGACAAATTCATACCTTGAGATGAAAATGTCACTTTAATCTTAAAATAGTCTGCATTTACCAGCTTATATGCAGCACCATTTTAGTAATATGCTTGCTACAAATATTGTAAAAGTAATTTCAAATAAGTACGGTAGCAACAGTAGGGAAGCAACTACAAGCCATTGCAGGAATGCTCAAGTGTCACTGACAGAAGCAAGAAAGATTACATGTAGAAGTCCAATAAATATAAGGTAGGTATTCTTCAACTGTAATCCACTCATAGAATGAGAATCCATAGAAGAACGGTACACAGTATGTCATTTTAGGCCAGCTCTTCAGAAGAGTTTGTTCCTCTTTCATATTCATTGTTTGCATCTCTGTAATTTCTTCATTCTTTCCTGCTGTTGAATTTGCCATCACATCAATTTGAAAATGTATTCCAGATCATAATTATTGGCTGCATAATTACATCTCATTTTGTTTCTCTGGGTTTTTTTAACCAATTACCTCCAGTTTCTACGTAACAGTTACCGACCATTCTGCCACTGGAAATAATTCCTCATGTCATACTCCATTCAAACTCTTTATGACTTAGCAATCTTCCATGGGATCTCCCCTTAGCCTTCTAAGATTCAACGAACAGTCCTGATCTTTTCAAAAAAGACCATTATAATAACACCACAACCACAGAAACTATTCAGTCCTTTTCCAAATCAGTTGAAGAAGATGATAACTTCAAACATATTTAATGTACAGTGCAGATTTAGTTTCGGGAGATCTTTAATAAAAGTAGCCAATGTTGGAAACATTCCAAAGACCAGGCAGCATCTAGGGAAGGAGAAATAATTCAAAATTCCAGGTGCAAGGCTTTTCTTTCACATTGAAGACAATCTAGTTGGGACCAGTAAATTGGAAACTCTCAAAGTTCCAGAGAGGTGGGGTTCAAAGGATCCAGGACGAAAAATTAACTGTTTCTCGTTTTGCAGATGTTGCCTGGTCAACTGAGCATTTCCAGTATTTTCGGTTTTTATTTTAGCTTTAATTTTTCTCCAGTTTTTTATCCATTTCATCGACAAGCTAAGGTTTAGCAAACCAGTAAACTAGTTTCAAGAGTGTTGCAGAGGAAGCTGATGTTGCCCACAACATTAGCCATGTTGTGTGTTTATTTTATTTTTGTATATTAAAAAAGTTACCAGACTACACCAATGTAACTAACAAATGATATTATATATTTAGGAACTAAATTTCATTTTATTTAAAATTGCATTACCGTATTTCCCGGCAGAGAAGACATTATTTTTAACCCGAAAATAAGGCCCGAAAATTTACCTATATCTTGGGGACCGAAGTTTAGATTGTTAGCAAAGAAAGATAGACTTGGCTTTCCCTCAGTACAGCGGCTGTAAAAGGACACCACCGCTGGGGGGGGGGGGGGAGGGGGGGGGGGGGGGGGGGGAGAGAAGAGGTGCTTCCACAGCGTGTGGGGAGTCTGACCCGGGTCAGCATGGCAGAGTAGCAAACTTGGCTGGGCCGCCAGGGGTAAAGTTGCGGGGAGGGCAGGAGTGTTGAGAAGGAGGGGGTTGGGGATCATGCCAGCAACTCACTCACTCAGTAGCTTGGGTGGCTGCGAGCGGCTGCCGGGACCGGCCGCCACCTCAGCGCCTTCTGCCGGCCAGCCGGCCAGCCAGCCAGCCACGGTGTCCTTCGTACAAGGCGCAACCAGTGGAGGCGGTGGTTGGCGGGTAGCTACTGGGCGGAACGCTGTCTGCTCCATCCCGGGCCCTCTCCCTCTCCCCCTCCCCCTCCCCCTCCCCCTCCCCCACCCTCCTCCTCTCTCCCCCTCATGTCATCTCCCTGAGCTAGGAAGTCCCCGTCCCTCAGACCTGAACCGCACAGCACATTGTGGGACAGGCGAAGATGGAGGCTCCTTGGTCCTCATTGCCTCCTTGAAGATGTCTCAAATCTTCCTTTCTAGCAACTCAATATGGGGGTGCGTCTTCGACGCAGGTGCATCTTCATTGCCGGGAAATATGGTAATCATAATTGTTAAAAAATACTTATTTTTACTGATTAATCCAAATCTGGGGAAACGTGATCAAAATACATTAAAATATTATATAAAAACATGTTTTAAAGTTGCATTTTTGGTTGAGTGACATTCAAAGAGTTTGAGCAGAAGGTTGGTGGAAAAAAATAAATGACAAACGAGTACAATTACAATACCAATTTCACCTGGATTGCTAATTGTTCCCAAAGCAGAACTTTTATCACTATCAACACTAATAATACCACTCAACATTCTCAAAACATAAATTATTTCTCTCGGATCTCCCAGTTACTAATCATCTTAACTCCTCTTTAAATTCCAATACTGACCTTTCTGTCCTGTACCTCCTCCATTTGCAAAGTGAGGCCACATGCAAATTGGATGAACAAACCCTCATATTCCACATGGGTAACTTGCAACGCAATGTTATATGAACATAGAATTCTTTCATTTTAAGTAACTACAAACCCCTTTCCTTCTCCCTTCATCTTCCCTCCATTCTCCATCCCCATTTGCCACTCTTCTCTCTGCTGTGCCCCACCTGGACTTGCACCTATTTCTCCCCTTCCACTTACATTCCGTTCTCTAACTTCACAATTCACAACTGTTCTATCCTCTTGTCTCATACCTTCTGTCTTTTCATCTCTGGCCTTTGTCCATCATCTGCCTATCAACACCCCCCCCCCCCCCTCCCCCCCCGACCCCCCTCACCTATATCAACAATACCTGCCAGGCTTTTTCCTGCCCCTCCTCACTTCCAGCTTCCTTTCCCCCCCTACAATCAGTCTGAAGGGTCCCGGCCCAAGACGTCAACCATCCATGATCTCTTAAGATGCTGTTTGACCTACTGAGTTACTCCAGCACTTTGTGTCTTTTTTTGCAAAAAAATTCCTTGAATCCATAAATCGGTTGTATTGATTATTGCTTCTCTTGACCAAAACAGATGCATACAAATTGATTTGTTGCGAGATTTAATCATTTCAAGTCGATTTTATTGCAAATGAAAGTAAAATCCATTGGGTCCTCAAGTCTGCCCTGCCATTCAAAACGATCACAGCAGATTTACCCCGCCCTCAAATCTGTGATCTTTCAAAATATATTTACACACGTTATAAATAAATGATCAGTCACCACAACCTTATGGATAGAAAATCCTAGCGATTCACGGCCCTCTTCGAGGAGAAATTCCTGCACACCATAACTTGCCCCTTGTCTTGAAACTCTGTTTCCTTATTTGAGATCCTTCCACTGCTGACAATACATTTTATGATGCTCCCATTGAATCTCATGTGTTTTAATAATATCAAGTTTCAGTTCAAGTTACATCTATTATCACATGCACCAATTGGTACAGTGAGATTTGAATTACCATACAGCCATACAAATAAAATGAACACAATAAACAATAGAAATTTAACATGAACATCCCCACACAGCAGAATCCATGTTTCCCACTGTGAGGGAAGACAACAAAGTTCAGTCACCTTCCTACTTTGTTAACATCCTACTAAACTCTGAAGAATAATGATCCAAACCGGTTCAGCCTCTCTTGTTCGGGCACTGATCACAATGTAAATCCTGACCAAAATTTAGCAGAGGATTCTTGCATTGCAAGGCCATTTTGGTCGTCTGTGTTTCTGTATATAAAAGACAAGCTGCTGACTGGTGCCAGGAAGTCTAGGTCCCAGATCAATGTTGCAGATAAGAAATGTATGAGTATCTCTTCAATTGTCAGAATTAATGAGATTCTTGCAGAGGACCACCAAAGAATTGTAAATGCATGAAGTTGATTGGATCACTGCAAAAGAATTGTAAATAATGTAAATAATGTTGCAAGACATTTACCCTGCTGTTTGTTGATTGGCCAAAGTGTTAAGCCCTGGAAAGATTGTTTTGGGTTCCAGGGTAAATGTTGCATTATTCAGTTAGTTAGCTTTATTCCAGAAGCTTCTCCAAGAAACAATGTCTGGGAGACTCTGTAATTGGTTTGTGGAACTGTCAATAATATACTGATGTAATTAATATGTTTGATTGGACTGTAAAGAGACCACCCCTATGTAGTTCAGCCCCTCAAGGTTCCTGGACCGATAAAAGGTGGCTCCATCTTAGATCGAGATCGATCTTCTGGAGGAACGCTTGGGACTGCGTGAACTTTTGGAGTGTTTCTGCTTGCACGAGGCTGAAGGGCTTGGCCACGCAGAGACAAGGATCGAACCCGCGGTGGTTTAGGTATCATATAGGGGGATTTGCTGTTCAATCTAAAAATAAAGTTTATTTGTTCCAGTGCTTGACTCAGTGTTTTTGACTGAACTAGACTGGGGGTAAGTTTTAGAAGAGGATATTTACAACAATGGCTTAATTTTGTTTAAAGTAACAAATTGCAGTTTTCATGAACTGTATACATTTTGTTTTGCAGTTTGCTAAAACGAGTAGAAACTGGATATGGGATAGGGTGAGTGGTAATTGGTAACAATCAATTATCATATATCACTGGATAGACACAAAATGCTGGACTAGCTCACCGGGACAGGCAGCATCTCTGGAGAGCAGGAATGGTGATGTTTCGCGTCAAGATCCTTCTTCAGTCTAAATGAAATATCACTGGGATGAGTATTAACCTGTTGAGTTTCATTTGGGCTGTCCCCAATGCCACTATAATGCCCCTAAGGGGACCAAAGCTCTCAAGGTGTGGTCTCACAAACAGCTTGTAAAATTGACACTACTCCAACCCGCTTGCATTAAAGCCTAATATTGCATTTGTAATCTAATCTACTAGCTGAACCCACCTGCTAAGCTTTTGTGATTTATACAACTATTTGATTGGTACTGATTACCAAATACATGACCACATTCCAGTTATTTTAGGAAACTACAAAACAAAATGGTTATGGTATATGGAAACTGCTTGCAATTTGTTGCTTTAGACAAAAATGTTAATTGAACCATTGTGATTAGTGTGAACTGTAAACATCTAGCTCATAAAACACACACTATGATTAGAAGAGGCAGTTTGGCAAAGTGGCATGCGTCCAAATTCAAACTTAATTAAGTCAAATTGAATTTATTGTTATAAGAGGTACAGGTACAATGAAAAACTTGCTGGCAACAGCATTACAAGCACATGGACTCAAACAATAAACAAAAACATAAATCATACAGAAATCACACCTAGACATAAATTCTACAAGACAATGAGAGGGGAAAAGACTATATAAAAACAGAACACTCTCTCCAGAGCTTCTCCATCCTTCCTGTATTGGGGCGATCAAAAGTGCATGTATTACTCCAAATACAGCCTAACCAAAGTCCTGTAAAGCTGCATCATGACTTCCTGACTCTTATACTCGATGCCCTGACCGATGAAGGCCAGCACAGCATACACCTTCTGTTTTTATCTGTTTTATCTGTTAGTATAACCTTGCTGGCCATGTCCCATGCCTTGCTGTTAGCAGCTCATACACAGATGAAAATGCACCTGATTCTGTCACATTAGCTCTTTTGGTCTAAATCCTAATAGAGATGTTCCTTTAATTCTTCCAATTCTTCCATATCTTCCCTGCTACTGGAAACAAACTAGTTTGTTGTCTTTCCAAGCTCAGACAAAAGAACTTGAACCAGAAATGTTAACTTTGTTTCTCTTTCCACAGTTGCTGCTTGACCTGCTGAGTGTTTCAATTGCATTTTGTTTTTATTTCAGATTTTTAGTATCTGATTTTTTTTATTATAGCAAGATTAACTACATTCAGATGCAGCACAATTAGCTGGACTGAGGGAGTCTTATCTGCATAATCTAACCCCTGGGAGGAGGAAGTATCCCATCATCTTTGGGGGTCATTGGTCATAAGGCTGCAGGCAGAAAACATCACTAATGACAGCATCCACCTACCTAATCAGGCAGCACGGTAGTACCTAAAGTTGTTGCCTTACAGCGCCAGAGCCCTGGATTAGATCCTGACTATGGATACATGTATGTATGGAGTTTGTACGTTCTCCCTGTGACCTGCATGGGTTTTCTCCAGGTGCTCTCGTTTCTCCAACATCCCAAAGATGTACAGGTTTGTAGGCTAATTGGCTTGGTATAATTGTAAATTGTCCTAGTGTGTGTAGGATAGTGTTAGTGTGCTGGTCGGTGAGGACTTGGTGGGCCGAAGGGCCTGTTTCCGTGCTTTATCTGCATCTCTAAACTAGGAAGTGGCGGCGCTGTTGACAGCTGCGGCTCGCCTGCAGTCCTTCTGTTTTTACTTTTGTTGTTGTTTTCTTTTGTCCTGTTTCAGATAAATTTTAGTTTATTAGGTGGTGTGTGGGGTGGGGGGTGGGTGAAACATGTTTTTTGTCTCTTCCTTCGGGGTAATGCGACTTTTTCTTGTCGTATCCCCCTTCTCTGCCTCTGTCTGCGCTGAGGCCTAATGGCGGAGCTGGTGGCCTCCAACTGAGACCAGGACCTACGAACGCGAGGCTGGCCAATTTGGGGCTGAGGCGGCGTTCCGGCGGCGGCGACCTGAATTCGGGGCTCGGCCGCGGGCCCAGTGGACGACATCGTCGGGAGCTCGCAGGTCACAGGTTGGTGACCTGTTTTTCCGGAGCTCCCGCAACTACAGCTGCATCCGTTGAACTGGTGGGCGGTATCTTCGGCAGCTTCGACCACCTCGGGCCACGGAGCTTGAACCGACCCGTTCGCAGAGCACAGTTGAGCCGCGGGACTTACTTACCATCATCCAGCGGGGTCACAACAACGGTAGCCTGGTTCGCCTCAGCGCAGAGGGAGAACAAGGAGGGAAGAGACAGAGACTTTAAGACTTTTGCCTCCATCACAGTGAGGAGGTGCCTAGTAAACTCACTGTGGTGGATGTTAATTTGTGTGTTTTGTTATTTATTATTATATGTATGACTGCAGGCACGATAAAGGAATCTAATCTAATTTAAATCTAATCCTTCATGTCCCACCCCTTTCAAAGACACCTTTTTCCAGTTTGTAATCAGCGGGTAGTCTGAATATAACCACTTACTTTTCCCAGCTTTCTTCCACCACTTTCCACTAAAACACTTTTATTTAAGATTGATTGATGGATTGAAAGATACTTCATGGAACCAGGCTCTTCGGCCCACTACGTCCACACCAACTATCACATTAGTTCTTTGTTATCACACATTTGCACCCGCTTCCTACACACCAGGGGGGATTTACAGAGGCCAATTGACCAACAAACCCACACCTCTTTCAGATGTGGAAGGAAACTGAGCACCTGAAGAAAACCCATGCAGTTACATGGAGAATGAGTAAACTGCACAGAGGCAGCACCCGAGATCTGCTTCTAATTCGGGTCTCTGATGCTATGGGGCAGCAGCACTGCCAGCTGCATTATTGTGCCGTCCTGATCAGGTAATGCAATCCTGTAGGATAAACATTATATTTATTACCAAGTAGAACAAGGGATTTAAACAGAGCACTATATTAAACATTACAATGCTTAAGTACTCATACTCAGACATTATACTGCTTGTAGTCTTCTTATCGAGTCCACATCACAAAATTATAAATTGTTCAGCCAGAGCTGAACACACTTCTCGGCATCTGCATACAATGGCGTCTTATGCTTCTTGGGCGTAGTGGTGGAAAGATTGGTGGAAACAGGGCAGCGACGTGAACGCTCTTTCCTTGACCCCACTGTTTGTTGTAAAATTCCTTGACATAGCAGCACTAGACATTCTTACACTAAATTCCAACAGAATATCAGTACTGTTTTTCAAAAGTGAATGTAATTGTTTTTAGATATGAAACTTTCTGATTAAAGTCAGGCATATTTATGTCTCTGGACCAAGTATTAAAATGCATAATGTCCTCCTCATGCTATTAATCATCTCAGTGAATGTACACCCACGCACCATGCACTATAAGACAAATAATCCAAATGGTCTTATCATACAATTGTATAGAACTGTACAGCACAGAAATAGGCCCTTTGGTACACCTCATCCATACCAACCATGACGCCTGTCTACGCTAACACCATTTGCCTGCATTAGGCCCACATCCCTCTATGCATTTCCCATCTAAGTACCAGTTCAAATATCCTTTAAACATTGTAATTGTGATTACAGTTGTGATTGTCAGGACCTGTTAATGCAATTACCGGTAGAAAAGGCCAGGGAAACCCAACCTTTTCCTATATTTATGGTATTTGGCCTTTGGGGTTCATAGTAATCACCATTACATGTGAAAAACATGGAATTTAAAAGACATCCATGATCCATTAACAAAAATGACACATTTAAGAACAAGTATAAGATTACCAGATTTTGTTTTCATTTATATTCTCTCTTGTCATTCATGAAAAGCATTGTCGGATCGTATCAGCTGGGTGCTAATCATTTGGTTATTCAATAGAGCTGAAGGAACTACCTGGAAAACTGAGGAATATCTATGATTCCTTCCAAACCGTAACAACTTTAGACAGTATTTTTTTTTGTAAAACCCATAATGCAACAAGTATCCATCACATGAAGCAAAAAGACATTGTGCAATATTGCATACAGATATATGAGTTCCTCAATTTTATATCCCTATGGAACCAATTGAATCCTTAGAAAACATATTTTCCTTTTACAGCGTTACTATGTATTACACAAAGATATTATTTGTCAAATGTTGCTACTGTTGGACAACCTTTTTCCTCTTGCATTTCACCCTGATTCCCAATGGTTCAGTAGTTAAATGGTTCAATTGTTCAATGGTGATACATTTGTCACATGAGCAACTGCACAGTGAAATTTGTTCTGCCGCCATTTCCACAGTCTAGCCCACACACTCGGTCTACTGGAGCAGTTCCCGATCCTGGTAAGCCCAGGCTCCTGCAGGGCCTCTTCCGTTGCCTTCGACCGAATCTGCCCGTGAACCGACGTCCCTCTCCTCACCCGGCCATGTTTGTGTCCCGGGGGCGCCTCCTGCAGTCAACCTTAAAGGTGCTGGAGGTAATACCCCAGTTCACCCTCCTCATGTCTGCTGTTTCCAGCAGATCCCTCCTGGTTTGGTGTTTAGCCAAGTCTTCGGGTCCTCCGGTGGGTTCTATGGTCACTGTACCTCGGAAAGGCCTCCGCAACCTGGCACCTGCAATCCTCAAGAGACTCCCTGTTCTGATGTGGATCTTAAGTCCAGTTGGTGTACCATGTCAAGAAGTTTGATCAAATCTTTGGCGCATAACATTGGGCTTCAAAGAATTAAATAAAAGAAGCACAAAGTTTTAGGTTTTTCCTTCACTGGTGTAACAAATATCCACAGACAAAGATGGCTTGCACTTGCAAATGAGAAATTTTATATGAGATCTATATTTGGTGGCTGAGATAAAGCATGTGTTTTCATAAGGCTTTTAAGCAGTGTTTTAATTATGTTCCTAATATTTAAATGCAAAGATAATTTGCATCTGATCGTATTCAATGTGCTTGCGAGGACATCGTTCTCCACGGGAATTTTAATATTTCTCCCAGCATCGAATATAATCTTGCTGCAAAAGATTCATTTAAACCCCTCTGTCATTGATATATTTTATATTAGTGACACGTGATATTTTTAACAATTGGAACTACGGCATAAAAAGATTGTATCACTATGGCACCAGCCTCATGCTATATATCTTCTGAGGCCTGTTTTAAGACTGGAGCTTGAAGCCATTAATCATTGATCGGGCATTGCTGTATATGTCTGCCCAGCTTTTTTCTGGTTCAAAGCACCACTGCACCCTTTCGATATGTTAGCTCAGAATTTGTTGGAGTGGAATAGCTCATGGTGAATGCCTTGACTAAGATTTTTTTTTCCTTAACCTACATCTCCAATAAGTTATATGCTGCAAGGGCAGAGGTTCATCCTGGACTTGTTGAATGTCTGGACCAATGCCCAATGCAGTTGAAAGTTAGAAAATGAAAACCATGCAAAAGACAGGAATTGCATCAATTGGAGACAATGTAGTTAAATACAGATAAGGAGAGATTAGGGATAATATTGGTACTGATATTTATATTCACATGTAGCGAGACATAGTGAACAGCAGGTAGTGCAAAAGAGAAAGGAAACAGTTTGCAGAATATAATGTTGCAGCCACAGTGAAAATGCAGATTTAAAAAAGTGCAAAGGATGCAATGAGTTTGATGGAGAGACTGGGAATTCATCCTTAATGTGGGCAGCAGAGCAGTGCAGAGGTAGAGTTGCTGCCTCACAGCGCCAGAGACTCGGGTTTGATCCTGACTACAGGTGCCGTCTGTATGGAGTATATACATTCTCACTGTGACCGCGAGGATTTTCTCTGGGTGCTCCGGTTTCCTCCCACATTCCAAAGACACACAGGTTTGTAGGTTAATTAACTGTAAATTGTTCTTAGGATAGTGCTAGTGTACGGGGTGATAGCTAGTCAGCTCGGATTGTGTGGGCCAATGGTCCTGTTTCCAAATTGTATCTCTAAAGTCAAATATGAGAGATCCAGTTAAGAATCTGATTATAGTTGTGAAGACGCTCTTCTTGAAACTGGCACTTTTAAGCTTTTGTATCTTCTGTGCAACAGGAGAGGGAAGAATAGAGAATGAAGGATGTGAGTGGTCCTTGGTTATGTTGACTGCTTTCCTGTGACATCACAAAGTGGAGATAGTGTGGATGTAGAGGGGAGGCAAGTTTGCATGATGGTTTGGGCAACATTCACCAATCTGCAGTTTCTTGTGTTCTTAGGCAGAGGAGTTGCCAAATCAAACCGTGATGCAACATCATAGGATGCTTTCCACGGTGCACTGTAGAAATTGTTCAGTCTTGAGAAACATGCCGAATTTCCCTGGTCTACTGAGGAAGTAGACATTTAGGTGTGTTTTTAGGCACAGTGAAATCCAGTTTTTCTTTCTTGGGCATCGTGGATGGTATTTTACATTACAAAATAGGAAAGAACTGGAGGGACGATACAAGGCGAGTCCAAGGAAATGGGACTTCTGTACTTTTCCATGATTCGATGAAAATACCAATTTTACACATACGACACATCCACCAATTTCCTGAAACTCAAAGGACAAGGTGCCATTTTCACAAGACCAATGGCAGAGCACCAGAAACCGTTCAATGATTTATGGTGATTCACAATTTCAGGCTTAACACTTTCTTGCCACAATATATTTTGTGTGCACTAACGGCAGCAGAATGAACTTGCCATTATTTTTGCAGCAAAAGCTGTGCCTTTGTGTTGGAATAGAGGATGTAATCTGATGTTCCAAAAGGTATGACTCATATCATTCAAGCACGCTGATTGGATAATTCATGAGCAACTAAGGTTTAGACTGTTTATGTTCGATGCTATGATGGATGTAGATTTGCCTAGTGGCTTTACATGTATTTGTGTCCCAATTCAAAACACCCATGTTTTACTTTAAATAAAAGCTACATTTGAACAAACAAAAAAAAAACTTTTAGGTGTGTTAGATTAAGGAGGGAGTAATAGAGTGGTGCCAGTGACATATTACATAAATGTATGTCCTCAAATAGACTTAAGGCAAGGCTGTTTGCATTTTATGATGAACACCATCACACAAACACACACACGCACACACACACACCATCACGCACACGCCATTATACACACACACCATCACACATACACCCCATACACTCCATTAAACACACACCATCACACACACCATCATCTATACACACTATCACACACAATCACATACACACCATCACACACATACAATCATACACACACACACATACCACACACACACAAACACGCACACACATACAATCACATGCACACACTATCACGCACACACCATTATACACACACACACCCCATACACACCATCACACACATACCATCACACACATGATCACACATACACACCATCACACACACACATACATCACATACAACACAAACACACACGCACCATCACACACACACGCACACAAACACACACACACACACACACACACACACACACACACACACACACACACACACACACACGCACACACACACACACACACACACACACACACACACACACACACACACCATACATAAATGCACAAGAACTTAGCAGGGCATGAATGGGGCCACCCTCGGTCAATAATAGTAACACAGCAAATGCATTAAGAATATTTAGAGACATAGAGTGATACAGTGCGGAAATGCGCGCACACCGGCCAACAATGTCCCAGCCAAACTAATCACACTTGCCTGCGCTTGGTCCACATCCCTCCAAACCTGTCCTATCCATGTACCTGTCTAACTGTTTCTTAAACGATCGGATAGTCCCAGCCTCAACTACCTCCTCTGGCACCTTGATCCATACACCCACCACCCTTTGTGTGAAAAATGTACCCCTCGGATTCCTATTAAATCGTTTCCCCTTCACCTTGCACCTATGTCCTCTAGTCCTCAATTCCCCTACTCTGGGCAAAAGACTCTGTGCATCTACCCGATCTATTCCTCTCATGATCTTATACACCTCTATAAGATCACCCCTTAAGTTCCTGTCCCACTGCGGGGACCTAATTTGTGAGTTTAGAAGAGTTTGCGCTCGACTCAAACTCTCAGCATGGTCAACACGTGGTCCTAGGAGGTCTATGTAACTCTCCTTCATGCTCGAGAGACGTTCCTGCATACTCGAGGCCTCAGTTTAGTCGAGGAGTATTTTTTAGCATGCTGAAAATTGTCATGCTAAAAATTGGTCGGCATGGAAAAAATTGATGTTTATTTTACTCATAGGTTTAGTCGAAGTAGGTCATAATAGGTCGGCATGTTATCCGTAGGTAATCGAAGGCATTCGAAGGTAATCCAAGGTAGTCGAAGGTATTCAAAGGTATTCGAAGGTAGTCGAAGTTAGTCGTAGATAGTGTTAGTATAGTCGAAAGTAGTCGAAGGTGGTCGTCTTTACTCTCCGCTATTCAGTGTCCAATTTTCCCGAAGCTAGTCGAAGCTAGTCTTCAACATAGTCGAAGGAGTTTGAAGGAGATCGAAGGAGGTCTTCTACATAGTCGAATGAGGTCTTCTACATATTCGTAGGAGGTTCTCAACATAGTCGAACGAGGTCGTACGAGGTGTTCTACTTCGGTGATACAACAAGACCGTTACAATTTTTTAAACTCTCATAAACTTTTCTAAACTTGCTAATTAGGTCCCCGCAGTGGGACAGACCCTTTATCCTCCTACGCTCCATGGAAGATGGAGCCTACTCAACCTCTCCCTATAGCTCACACCCTCTAGTCCTGGCAACATCCTTGTAAATATTTTTGGAACCCTTTCAAGCTTGACAATATCTTTCCTATAATATGATTGCCAGAACTGAACACAATATTCTAAATGCGGTCTCACCAACGTCTTGTACAACTGCAACATGACCTCCCAACTTCTATACTCAAACCTCTGATTGATGAAGGCCAAAGTGCTAACAGCCTTTTTGACCACATTATCTACCTGCGACTCAACCTTCAAGGAACCATGCACCTGTACTCCTAGATCCCTCTGCCGTACAACACAACCCAGATGCTTACCATTTACTGTGTAGGTCCTGCCCTTGTTCGCTGTCCCAAAATGCAACACCTCACACTTCTCTGTATTAAATTCCATCAACCAATCCTCCGCCCACCTGGCTAATCGATCCAGATCCTGCTGCAATCCTTCACAACCATCTTCACTATCTGCAAAACCAGTAACTTTTGTATCATCAGCAAACTTGCTAATCTTGCCCTGTATGTTCACATCCAAATATAGATGACAAACAGTAACGGGCCCAGCACCGAACCCTGAGGCACGCCACTAGTCACAGGCCTCCAATCTGAGAAGCAACCTTCCACCATTACCTTCTGCTTTGTTCCATGGAGCCAATTTGCTATCCATTCAGCTATTTCTCCTTGGATCCTATGCGATTTAACCTTCCAGAGCAGCCTACCATGCAGAACCTTGTTGAATGCTTTACTGAAGTCCATGTACACAATATCTACAGCTCTGCCTTCAACAACCTTTTTGGTCACAATCAAATTTGTGAGACATGATCTCCCACGTACAAAACCATGCTGACTATCCCTAATCAGCCCTTGCCCATCCAAATGCTTGTATATCCTATCCCTCAGAATACTCTCCAGTAACTTACCAACTACAGATGTTAAGCTCACCGGCCTATAGTTCGCAGCATTTTCCCTGCAGCCCTTCTTGAAAAGAGGTACAACATTTGCCACTCTCCAGTCTTTCGGCACCTCTCCTGTGTTTAAGGACCACTCCTTAAATTTCAACCAGGACCCACTATTTCCACTCTAGTTTCCCACAATGTCCTCGGATATATCAGATCAGGCCCTGGAGATTTGTCTACTTTCAAACAGGACAGTACCTTCAGTACTTCTTCAGTATCCCTGACTGCTCTCAAGACACTTCCAGTGACTGCTCCAATTTCTTCCATCCTACTGTCTTTCGTCTCGGTAAATATAGAGGAGTAATACTCATTTAGGACCTTGCCCATCTTGTGTGGCTCCACACAAAGGTGACCTGAGAGGTACCACTCTCTCTCTCCAGTTGCCCTTTTCCCCCTTATGTATTTATAAAATCTTTTAGGATTGTCCTTAATGCTACCTGCCAGAGCTGTCTCCTAGCCCCTTTTTGCCCTTCTGATTTTCTTTTTTGTTTACTCCTTAGATCTCGAAACTCCGCCAGGGCTGCATTTGATCCCAGCTGCCTATACCTGCCCCATGCATCCTCCTTGTTTTTGACTAACGTCTCAATTTCCCTCATCAGCTAAGCTTCCTTAAGTTTGCCTGGTTTGCCCTTCACCCTAACGGGGACGTACACACAGCCTGAGCTTTCTTCAGTGCACCTTTAAAAACATCCCACTTGCTCGATGTTCCTTTCCCCTCAAATAACATGCTCCAGTCAACTTGAGCGGGACCTTCTCTCATAGCCTCAAAGTTGTCCTTACCCCAGTTGAGCATTTTAACACATGGACCCTCTCCATCCCTATCCATAACTATCTTAAACCTAATCGCACTGTGGTCACTGGTCCCAAAAGGCTCCTCAACACGCTTCATTAACTTGCCCTTCCCAATTTTCCAATACTAGATCCAGCGTTGCCCTCTCAATTGTATTCTTGTATTGTATTCAAATTTATTGTCATTGTCTCAGTTAGAGACAACGAAATGAATTTCCCTTACAGGCAGTATCATAAAAATAAAAAAAATAAATAAATAATAATAAATAATAAAACATATTAAAAATAAAATAGAATTTAAAAAAAAGCACAAACAGTGAAAGTCCACGACACAACATAACACAATGGCACCAAGGTGAGGAAGGCACCATAGTCCAGCCAGCCTCCCCTCCGTTCTTCCCAGATGTTCACTCGTGGTCGAGGCCTTCCTAGCACCCGCAGTCGCCGCCCTGGGTGGCCCGATGTTCAGGCCCTCACGCCGGGCTGGTGGAACGCCGACGCCGAAGCCTAACGGTGAACATCCTCCTCAGCGGCCCGGACCTCCAGATCAGCCGCCTCCCGCAGCCGGAGTCCGCAGCTCCCGTGTCCGCAGGCCGAGCCGGGCAGAGTCGTGGGCCTCCATATACTACTGAAGAAAACACTCCTGAACACTTTTG
This sequence comes from Amblyraja radiata, assembly GCF_010909765.2. Lineage (NCBI taxonomy): Eukaryota > Metazoa > Chordata > Chondrichthyes > Rajiformes > Rajidae > Amblyraja > Amblyraja radiata. The sequence continues at coordinate 54,406,632 of NC_045958.1, read as the reverse complement.
AGGAATTGCACCCCATCTGAACCCTTCAAGCTATGATTTTCCCAGTCGTTATTGGGAAAGTTATTATCCCCTACCATAACAACCTTATTTGACCTGCAGCTGTCTGCAATCTCCCGGCATATTTGTTCTTCTAATGGACTATTCGGGGGTATGTAGTATACACCAACAAAGTGATCATCCCTTTCTTGTTCCTCAGCTCCACCCATATAGCCTCACTCGATGAACTGTCTGTAATGTCACCTCTGGACACAACCGTGACATCCTCCTTAACCAAAAATGCAACTGGCCTTTTATCTCTTATAATGTAATCATAAATGTATTCAAATATAAATTAATTGCTCACAATAAAAAGTGTACAGATAGAATTGTAACATGTTACTAGACTAAGTGGGACCCATTGGGTCCCATGTTCACATGGGAGAGCTGGTTCCCCAACGCAATATTCCACCTCTCCACCAAGTCCAATATTGGTGGCCAGTAGGGGGGGAGGGGGGGGGGGCTTTTTGGAGCACTAGTATGGGTGTTGTGGGCCAAAGGGACTGGTATGCAGAGGGCTAGTATGGACATTGTGGGCAGAATTGATTCTTGGTTTGGCAGCTCAGTCACTCAGGCCTGGTGGGCTGGCAGTTCAGTCACTCAGGCATGGTAAGCTGGCAGCTCTGTCACTCAGGCCTGGTGTTCTGGCAGCTCAGTCAGTCTGGGCTGGTGGGCTGGCAGATCAGTCACTCAGGGCTGGTGGGCTGGCAGTTCACTCACGGCTATTCCTTGAAATAGCATTTCAAGCAGAGTGCAGGCCACCAAACTCAATTTCATAGCATTTCAAGCAGAGTGCAGGCCACCAAACTCAATTTCATAGCATGTCTAGCAGAGTGCAGGCTACCAAATTGCTAAACAACTCATTGCATTGTCATTAAGGGCTAACAAATCATTTATTGCAAGTACATTGCAGACTCAGTTCAGTTGATTCACAGCTTAGAATCACAGTTGTGAACTCTCCCTCGCGATCTTCCAGAGTGACTGACTCGAGTCCAGGCATCTGGGGTTTTATAGTCCTGCTCCGACCCTTCATCGTGGTGATTGGCAGGCGAGAGGACCAATCAGCTGATCTCAGGATTTTTTAAACACTCATAACTTTTTTATTTTTAATCGATCTGAAAAATCCTCGGGGCTGCCTCAGCGAAGGAGGACTGTGAGTAAGATGGTCAAAAATCATAGCGATATATGGTAGCGTTTCTTTCAAAAATCAATATACAGCGCGGACAAGAAGTGGTCAAGATGAGACTTTTAGTTATATAGATACCGGAAAAGGGTAACAAAACACAAAAAAAGTTGTATTTATCTAGCTAATTTGGTTTCAAGAAATCATGTACTTCACAGATAGGCATAAGGAAAATGGATTTTTGATATTTGAAGTAGTGCCAATCTATCTGAGAATTTGTATGCAAAACACCTCATTATCAACATAATTACATCTCTCTTAGATATGGCTCTCCACCCTAGCCATTTATGTTTTTCTTTCAACTAATGCAAGTGAATTGACTGCTACAGTCACCATATCTGAAATACGAAATTTGATTAATATACTCAATTTCAACCATATCATCTCTTGTTTGAAATTAGCCTCTGCATATCTCGAGCAGGAGTTCATTTCATTTTGAAATGAAAGTGTGACATTATGTTGACAATTTAGCTTGCCTGTATTGTTGAGAAGTTCATGCATATAAATACAAACAATTACTGTGCTCCATATCTGAAAATGTCTGAAGATTAAGTATGCCTGTGGAGTACATTTTATATTGTGCTGTCTTTTTTGATTACATGTAATCATCAAACTGATAGGATTTTAATTTCTCGATGTGATTTAAACTCTAATGTAAAACAGCGAGTTGGAACAAGTCTTGAAAAATTCCATGGAGAATATTACCCTTTCTGTCAGAATTCATTTTGTTATCATTGGACTTATGTACATTCTAATATGGAAAGTGTCTTAGCTTTCTAAAGACAATTAGAACAGTGTAATGTATTCTCCATCATGTACCAGCATTAAAACATTCATTGAAATTTGAACTTTAATATCATTTCACTTAAGGTTTATATTATTGTAAGAGAAAGAAAAAGGAAAACAAGACAGATAAAAATAAAAATGGTGATGTTTTATTCCTAAATCTTTTAGTGTAAATGTAATCCGCAATAGACAATAAACACGAGTCACTCAAAATTATAGAGAACAACACTAGTCTTACCATTTATTGTCCACATAAAGGAAAAGCTTCAATAATACAAACATAGTATTAATCTGTCCCATGTTGCAATCCTCTGGTAAATAGAGACTGGAGAATACATTGCCGTTCCTCTGTTTAATCCATTTATTGGATCATTAAATCACTTTAAAATTCTGAAAAAGAGTTAAAAGGAGACTGTATACTGTAAATATGATAATAATGGACTCCTGTAAGTTATTTGAAGGTCAGTTGTGTGTTACAGACTTTCTATGCTCATCAATATTTAATATCAACTAAATGAAAAATAATACTGGTCTAATTTAAAAAGTCCCAGTGGTGTTTCTTTTGTATCACATGACTCTCACTCTTCATAGAAGATCATCTGGTCAAGATTGCAGTTTACGAAGACTCAGTAGATAGAGGAAGAATCCAGGATTCTGATCAGCTCATGTTTCAGGAGAGATCAAATGATCACTGCTTAAACCAGATGGTCATTTGCTCTAGTTGTAGAGTCATAGAGTGATACAGTGTGGAAACAGGCCCTTCAGCCCAACTTGCCAACACTGGCCAACATGTCCCAGCTACACTAGTCCCACCTGCCCGTGCTTGGTCCATATCCCTCCAAACCTATCCTATCCATGTACCTGTCTAACTGTTTCTTAAATGTTGGGATAGTCCCAGCCTCAACTACCTACTCTGGCAGCTTGTTCCATTGTATGAAAAAGTTACCCCTCAGATTCCAATTAAATCTTTCCCCCATCACCATGAACTTATGTCCTCTGGTACGCGATTCCCCTACTCTGGGCAAGAGATTCTGTGCATCTACCCGATCTATTCCTCTCATGATTTCATCCACCTCAAAAAGATCACCCGTCATCCTCCTGTGCTCCAAGGAATAGAGACCCAGCCTACTCAACCTCTCCCTATAGCTCAGACCCTCTTATCCTGGCAAGATCCCCGTAAATCTTCTCTGAACCCTATCAAGCATGACAATATCCTATAACATGTGCCCAGAATTAATCACCAGCGGTCTCACCGTCGTCTTATAAAACTGTAACATGATCTCCCAACTTCTATACTCAATGCGCTGACTGATGTTTATGTATTCACATGCCAAATTTAATTCTGAATATTGTTTGTGTATAGTACATGTAATTTTGGTTGAATTTTTTACTTGTTTTCTTTCTCTGCATATTGACACCAAACTTGTTACTTACCATTTCGATTTTGTAAGCTTATTTTTTGACCAACTCAGCCAAATGTCTGATTTATAAACAATATTTATACATACATGGCCATTGTTAACACTGGCGACTGATTCTGATAAAACCTGTCTAGAGGTGGCCTACAATCCTCCTTGTGAGATACTCCCTCAGGATTGTTGGCTAGGTAGTTCCAGCATTTAAACCAGCAGTGGCAAAATAATTGTAATACATTTCCAAGTTACGCTAACATAAGTATTAGAGGGAGTTATCAATAATTCCTAATAACTTATCAGGCATATATTTAATCATCTGCAAAGCTTTGATCAGTCGAATGCCCTCTTGGGAACCTTGAGTATGTAAGCAAAGAATTTCACTGTGACTTGTCACATGTGACAATAAAATATTAATTAATTAATTAATTAATTAATTCATTCATTCTTTCCTGATTGTATTATTCTTTGAAGTGCAATAACTAGATAACTTACTAAAATTATTTATCAAAACCCTTATTCAAATATATAGAACCAAACATCAATGGTTATTCATAATCTGATCTATCATATCATATATAATATAAAACTCTGTGTGTGTGTGTGTGTGCGTCATTTCGTATGCGATTCACATCTCCTCGAAAACCCAACGCGATAACGGTGACATTTTTACATATTCCGGTAGAGATTTACCTCATGATTTCAAAAATCCCCTCATCTGTAAATTTGATTCATTATTTCCCCAGTTTTTTACTAAAATTGTTCACCAATCTGACATATTTCTATAACCTAACTGCTGAAGCGAGCTGATGACGTCACAATTCCTTTGCTCATAGCAGAGCCGACCCCCCTCCTCGCGTCTGGATTAAAGCAGCTGATGAGCTACGTTAACCCCCCCCCCCCAAGTACTAAACTTTTATTAACAGAATAAAACAAATTGAAATGTTTGGCCTTTGTTGAAAGCAAGCAATGTGACCATAGTGTCAAGGCCGCAGTAATAAGTCAGAGACATGGATTGATATCCAGAGAAGGTGGGAAAGGGTTCCTACTGTATATTGACAGGGAAGTGCAGAACATTCAACATCCTTTTGCTGTTAATAAATTTTTGTGTGTGACTAATATCTAAAGGTGAGGGATTAGCAATTTACTGGCCAATATATCCTCCCCTCTGGCCTTGCACCAAATTGATACAGGTCACAAATAAAATGTAAAAGAATGAGAAAATCAAAAAATATTTGCTGTTAATGAAAATCTGAAACAAAAACAGAAAATGCTGGAAATACTCAGCAGGTCAAACCACATCCATGGGAAGAGAAACAAAATCAATGTTTCAGATCAGAGATTCTTTGTCAGAAATTCTTTGTAAACACTGTGGCTTTGTTTCTCTTCTCACAGATGTGCCTAAAGTGGCAAACATTTACAGTGTTTTTTTGTTTCTATTCTTAGTGGAAAGAAGGTCAGGTCCTCATGAAGCTTATGACTATCATTATCAAGTAGTGTATTTTTTCCTTTAGCTGCAAAGAAATAAGAATTCATGAGGACTCCTCTTCAGGAGCTGCCAGCTAGAAGTGAAAGACTCAAGTTGTGGCAATGCAGCTGATTCCTGGGTTGACTAGGTTTGGACAGATTAAATGTCTGCATATAAATGAACAGCATCGAGATCATGGCTCACATCTGGTCCGAGGGATGGTTTTATCTGGCTTGACCCAGGTGAGTTGTGACTCACCCAGGCTTGCCACTCTCCTCCACACACTCAATTGTAGTGGCAACTCAGCTCCCAAGCCTGTACCTGACTGATGAGACCTTATTCAGAGGAGTCTAACTGAGTCTGCATCACCCATGCCCAAAAATGCTCTGACAACAGCCAAAGTCACACCATCAGGCTCACCAGCTGTTAAAATTGTCAAAAGACTTTGAAAGTCAGTGAGTACCCTTGACATTCATTCATAAGCTTTGGAAATATTTAGAAATATTTCAGAAAATTGCATATTGATCATATTATTAGATAATTTGATTAAATTAGAAATACTAAACAATATTAAAAAAATATATTTAAAATACATAAAACATTTAAAAATAAAGTAACTAAATTAAATTTACTTGAAACATGATGTTCCTGGTGCCACATTCAATCAAACAATTCCATATGTACTTGGCTCAAGGAATTAATTGAATGAATGTGGCATCAAGAAATTACTAATGTCTGGAGTCAAACCACACACAAAGAGTAAAAAGGAAAGGAGCTGTAGCAATTCAATGGGACAGGCAGCATCAGTGGAGGAAAATAGACAGACAATATTTGGGATACACACATCTGTCTGAAGAAGGGTCTCGACCCGAAACGTCACCCATTCCTTCTCTGCAGAGATACTGAGTTACTCCAGCATTTTGTGTCTATCTTTGGTTTAAACCAGCATCTGCAGTTCCTTCTTGGACAATATTTGGGGTCTCGACCCTTTATCTAAACTAGGTCTATCTCAACCTGAAATATCGATTGTCCATTTCCCTCCACAAATTATTTTCCTCCAGATGGTCCAATTTTTATTGCTGCTGATTACACCACCTGTAGGCCCCTCTTCCTCATACAAAATATGACAGGTGTGGTTATCAGAGGTCAATCATTTAACCTCGAGAACATCACTGTAGAGGTTCTTCAACTCAGCATCCTAGGCCCAATCAACTTCATAAATGATCCTCTTTCTACACAGTGTAAGAAGTGGGAATAGGCACTGATGACTGCACAATGTTTAATTCAATTCACAACTCTTCCGTAAATGGGTTATGGCCACAGAAGCATTCGGAGAGGACCCGGCGGTGATAGTGGAGAGGTTGGTGCAGCGCTTGATGATGGCGACAACTGACAGACGAGGACGACCATGTGAATGTGAGGATGCCACTGCCGGGGGAAGGAACAAAGGAGGACCCAGTGTGGGGGGGACCACCGTGAGGGAGGGGGAAGAACAATGGGGACCCGGCATGGTGGGAATGCCGTGAGGGAGGGGAAGGGGGGGCAGAACAAAGGGGGACCTGGTGCGGGATACTTTGTAACTTTGTAAGCGCCCTTTATGGGTGACTATTTGCATACCTCGGTTATGCAAGCAAAGAATTTCACTGTGACTTGTCACATGTGACAATAAAGTATTAATGAATTCATTCATGTTATTTCTCGTGTGCATGATAATGTTCAGGCCTCGTTTGAAAAGGTACAATTTACATATGAGCCATACGTATATCAAGAAAGACATTTCTATCAAGAGGGCCACCAAGTACAACATTCAATATTATTCCCATTGCTAAATCTCCCATCACCAACATCTTGGTCACCAACGATCACAAACTCAACAGTTTAGCTTTAGTTTAGTTTACGTTTGTTTAGTTTATTGTCACATGAACCGATATACAGTGAAAAGCTTTGTTGCTTGCAAACCAGTCAGTGGAAAAACAATACAGGTTATAATTGAGCCATCCACAGTATGCAAGTACATGATTAAGGAATAATATGAATAACATTTAACGCAAAATAAATCCGGTCAAGGCCAATCATACGTAGCCCAAGGGTCTACAATAAGATAGATATTAGCTCAGGACTGCCCTCTGGTTGTTGGTAAAATTGTTCAGTTGCATAATAACTGCTGGAAAGAAACTGTCCCTGAATCTGGATGTGTGCATTTTCACACTTTTGTACCTCTTGCCTGTCGTCCTTGATTATGCTGGTAGCCTTGCCGAGGCAGTATGAGGTGTAAATGGAGACATGGAAGCGAGGTTGGTTTCTATGATGGTCTGGGCTGCATCCACAATTCTCTGCAGGATCAGTCACATAAACACTGTCGGACAAAAACAAGTCAAATAATATCTCCTGCACACAAGAACACAAGAAAATAAAAGCAGGCCACCAGGCTGCCCATGACTGCCCCTCCATTCAATATGAGCATGGTTGACTTATGATGACCTCAATTCCACCAGTATCAATTCCCCTTGCCCTCAGTTCCACAATCTTTCAATAATGTATCTGCTTCCACCTTAAAGATTTCTAATTATTTCACCTCCACAACTCTCTGGACTACAGAATTGCAGAGTTTCACCACTCTCTGCAAAAATAAATTTCTACACACCTGCCTTTTAAATAACCAGCCCTTCCCATGAGTGAAAACATCTCAACATTTACCTTGGCGAGCTCCTCAGGATCTTATATGGCCCTTCCACTCGTCTAAATTCCAAAGAATATAGGTCCAATCTGTTTAGGCTCTTGTTAGATAACTATCACATTATCCTGCGGGCTGCTTCTATTGGTACTATATCCTTTATATAGGGGGGAAGAACAATGGAGGACCCAGCGTGGGGGCACCGCCGTGAGGGAGGGGGGAGTGGGAGAACAAAAGGTGACCTGGCGCGGATCCTGTGTATAGACACAAAAAGCTGGAGTAACTCAGCGGGACAGGCAGCATCTCTGGCGAGAAGGAAATGGGTGATGTTTTGGGTCGAGACCATTGCTTTTGAAATGGATATGCAGAGCTCTTTGAGAATTATTGAAGCTGGGCTGAGCATGAAAAGTGAAGAGTGTTACATCTCAATCCTGACGTACTTTGTAGATGGTAGAAATGAATGAATGAATGGATACGGTTTGTACTTTGTAACTTTGTCAGAGCCCTAACGTGGTGATTATTTGCACACCTTGGGTCTGCAAGTAAAGAGTTTCACTGTGACTTGTCACATGTGACAATAAAGTATTCATTCATTCATTCATTTCTATCATCTGCAAGGTGCGTCAGGATTGAGAGGTAACACTCTCCACTTTTCACGCTCAGCCCAGCTTCAATAATTCTCAAAGAGCTCTGCATAATCCATTTCAAAAGCAATCTGTCGAGCGGCACATCCATCATCCCAAACATTAATTTTGGCCAAAACGGCAATGTATATCGTATAGATAATCAGCAGAATTATTCCAATAGCATCTCCCAAGCCCAGAATTTGCACTACTAAGGAGCCAAAACTGCAAATCTGCAGTTTCTCCCACAAAGACCCTTATCATATTGACTTTGAAATATATTGCCATTCCCTTATCATCGCAGGCCCAAATCTTGGAACACCCACTTTACCAACAGGAGCGCAGCAGTTCAAGAAGGTAGCTGATGAATGAATACTTTATTGTCACATGCGACATGTCATAGTGAAACTCTAAGATATGCAAATAGTCACCACATAAAGGGCGCTGACAAAGTTACAAAGTATCTGCCCCAGGTCCCCCTGCTCTCCCCTCTTCCCCCCCCCCCACCCCTCATGGAAGTCCACCCCCCCCCCCCCCATGCTGGGTCCTGCACCATCTTCTCAATGGGAATTGAGGATGGATAATAAACGCTAATCTTTCCAGTGATAACCAGATCCTGTCAAGCGAGGTATCCTAACCCATTTGTTCTAACTCATTGAAATGAATGCAATACCTCATAGTCCTAGAGTCATAGTCATAGAGTGATACAGTGTGGAAACAGGCCCTTAAGCCTAACTTTCCCACACCCGCCAACATGTCCCAGCTACACCAGTCCCACCTGCCTGCGCTTGGTCCATATCCCTCCAAACCTGTTCTATCCATGTACCGGTCTAACTGTTTCTTAAACACTGGCATAGTCCCAGCCTCAACTATCTCATCTGGCAGCTTGTTCCATACATCCACCACCCTTTGTGTGAAAAAGTTACCCCTCGGATTCCTATTAAATCTTTTCCCTTTCACCTTGAAACTATGTTGTCTGGTCCTCAATTCCCCAACTCTGGACAAGCGACTCTGTGCATCCACCCGATCTATTTCTCTCATGATTTTGTATACCTCTATAAGATCACCCGTCATCCTCCTGCGCTCCAAGAAATAGAGATCCAGCCTACTCAACCTCTCCCTATAGCTCACACCCTCTAGTCCTGGCAACATCCTCGTAAATCTTTTCTGAACCCTTTCAAGCTTGACAATATCTCTCCCATAACATGGTGCCCAGACAGAATACAATATTCTAAATGCGGTCTCACCAATGTCTTATACAACTGCAACATTTCTTCCCAACTTCTATACTCTATACTCAGACTTATGAAAGCCAATGTGCCAAAAGCCTTTTTGACCACCTGTGACTCGACCTTCAAGGGACCTTGGACCTGCACACCTAGATCCCTCTGCTCTACAACACTCCCCAGAGGCCTACCATTCACTGAGTAGGTTGTGCCCTTGTTAGACGTCCCAAAATGCAACACCTCACACTTCTCTGTATTAAATTCCATCAACCATTCCTCTGCCCACCTGGCCAATCGATCCAGATCCTGCTGCAAACTTTCACACGCATCTTCACTATCCGCAAAACCACCCACTTTTGTATTATCAGCAAACCTGTTATTCCTGCCCTGTATGTTCTTATCCAAATCATTGATGTAGATGACAAACAGCAATAGGCCCAGCACCGAACCCTGAGGCACGCCAGTAGTCACAGGCTTCCAGTCTGAGAAGTAACCTTCCACCATCATCCTCTGCTTCCTTCCATGGAGCCAATTTGCTATCCATTCAGCTATCTCCCTTTGGATCCCATGCAATCTAACCTTCCAGAGCAGCCTACCATGCGGAACCTTGTCAAATGCCTACCAGGGCATCGGAAATGTCCTCATTCTTCAGGGAACGGGGGTTCCCCTCCCCTACTATAGATGAGGCTCTCACCAGGGTCTCTTCAATACCCCGTAACACTGCTCTCTCTCCCCATCTCCCACTCATAACAAGGGCAGAGTCCCCCTAGTCCTCACCTTTCACCCCACTAGCCGTCACATACAACAAATAGTCCTCCGTCATTTTCGCCACCTCCAACGTGACCCCACCACTCGCCACATCTTCCCCCCGTCTGCTTTCCGCAAAGACCGCTCCCTCCGTAACTCCCTGGTCAATTCTTCCCTTCCCTCCCGCACCATCCCCTCCCCGGGCACTTTCCCTTGCAACCGCAAGAGATGCTACGCTTGTCGCTTTACCTCCCCCCTCGACTCCATTCAAGGACCCAAGCAGTCATTCCAGGTGCGACAGAGGTTCACTTGCATCTCCTCCAACCTCATCTATTGCATCCGCTGCTCTAGATGTCAGCTGATCTACATCAGTGAGACCAAGAGTAGGCTTGGCAATCATTTCGCTGAACACCTCAGCTCGGTCCGCATTAACTAACCTGATCTCCCTGTGACTCAGCATTTCAACTCCCCCTCCCATTCCAAATCCAACCTTTCTGTCCTGGGCCTCCTCCATGGCCAGAGTGAGCACCACCGGAAATTGGAGGAGCAGCACCTCATATTCCGCTTGGGCAGTTTGCACCCTAGTGGCATAAACCCCACCCTACATCAGTCCGAAGAAGGGTTTCGGCCCGTAACGTTGCCTATTTCCTTTGCTCCATAGATGCTGCTGCACCCGCTGAGTTTCTCCAGCACTTTTGTCTACCTTGTCAAATGCCTCACTGAAATCCATGTATACAACATCTACAGCTCTACCCTCATCGACCTTTTAGGTCACATCATCAAAAAACTCAATCAGTTTGTGAGACACGACATCCCACGTACAAAACCACGCTGACTATCTCTAATTAGCCCTTGTCCATCCAATGCCTGTATATCCTATCCCTCAGAATACGCTTTAGTAGCTGTCCAACTACAGATAATAAGCTAGATATAGTTCCCAGCATTTTGCCTTCAGCCCCTCTTGAAAAGAGGCACAACATTTGCCACCCTCCATTCTTCCAGCACCTCTCCTGTATTTAAGGACAACTCGTTAATTTCAGCAAGAGCGCCCGCAATTTTCTCTCTGGTTCCCCATAATGTCCTTGGATATGTCTGATCAGGCCCTGGAGATTTGTCTACCAGATAAGATCAGATCAGATCAGATCTGCATTGATTTCCTAGCCTAACCACAAAGAAAATAAAGAATGGTGTCACTCTGCCATTGGAAAAATATTCCAACATTGAAGCAGCTGAAACCTACCAGGAAAACTGAGACTTCCACGTTTGCGTGAGTGGACCTCAGACATAATTTACACCACAGGAACAGGCCCTTCGGTATACAATGGCTGTGCTGAACATGATGCAAACCTTTATCTGCCTGCGGATAATCCATATCCGTACATTACCTCCACATTCATAGGTCTATCCAAAAGTGTCACAATCATATTTGCCTTCACCACAACGCCCTCCAGTGCAGTCCAGACATTCACCACCTTCCACGTAAAATACTTGCCCTGCACATCTCCTTTAAACTTTGCCCCTCTCACCTTAAAGCTATTCCCTCTAGTATTAAATATTTCCATCCTGGGAAATAGGTTCTGACTATCTCTATTCAAGCCTTTCATAATTTTATATACTTCTACCAGATTATCCTGCAACCTTCGGCATTCCAGAAAAAAATTATCCAATAGTCCAATTTCTCCTGCAGCTAATATCTCCTAATCCAGTCATTATTCTGCTAAACCTTATCCGCACCCTGTCGAGAACCTCAATGTCCTTCCTGTAATGATGCGACCAGAACAGCATGCAATACTCCAGATGCAGCCTAAATAAAGTCCTATGAAGTCCTATTAAGTTATCATTGGAACATATAAAGTCATAGTCTAGTCTTTTCATACAGCATGGAAACAGGCCCTTCGGCCTACCGAGTCCACGCCAACCAGTGATCCCCGCACATTAACACTATCCCACACACTAGGGACAATTTACTCATATACCAAGTCAATTAACCTACAAACCTGTACGTCTTTGGAGTGTGTCATGGGGAGAATGTACAAACTCTGTACAGACAGCACCAGTAGCCGGGATTGAACCCGGGACTCTGGCGCTGTAAGGCAGCAACTCTACCGCTGCGTCACCATGCCACCCTAGAGTCATAGAATGATACAGTGTGGAAACAGGCTCTTTGGCCCAACTTTCCCACACCGGCCAACAGTGTCCCAGCTACACTCTTCCCACCTGCCTGTGCTTGGTCCATATCCCTCCAAACCTGTCCGATCCATGTACCTGTCTAACTGTTTCTTAAATGATGGGATAGTCCCAGCCTCAACTACCTCCTCTGGCAGCTTGTTCCATACACCCACCACCCTTTGTGTAAAAAGGTTACCCCTTGGATTCCTATTAAATCGTTTCCCCTTCATCTTGAACCTATGTCCTCTGGCCCTTGATTCCCCTACTCTGGCAAAAGACTGTGCATCTATATTTGGAAGGCATGTTGCTGATACAGTTGAAGGTTACTTGGTGAGCTTTCTGAATTATTGTTATTATGCAATATTTCCAATGAAGTTCACTGAAAATATCATGCAAGATTCCCTCTGTTTATACAAGTGTTTTCAGTGGCTTGGGGATCAACCCAGGAATAAATATGGTATGTTAGCATTTTTGATCTTCTGGCTTTTGACTTATTTTAGCATCTGGACCTACAAAACATTAACCATTATTATTGATTTTATTGAAGGATTGTATTGTTGGCTTGCAGCATGGCATCATGGGCATCAACCATTTACCGGAGACAAAGAGCGTACATTTCTTAACGCTCGAGTATTATAACCGTACACAAGGGTAATATTATCAATGTCATTCAGAGGTAGTTTTAAACTGCACCATCACTATGCATTTCCCATCCACATTCCCACTTAGATACATATCCCCACTTTTAAAGCATTACAATGAGGATCGTATTATGGATGTTGATGTTATTCAGTTAATAAACAAATGCATTTAAGTAACTAAAATGCTCATGGTCATTTAACTAGAAGTATAATAAGAATTACCTTTGCCCCATGTGTGTGCCAGGCTCCATTTATCATTTCTCAGCATCACCTGTAATTACTTCAATGGTCTGTTGCAAAGTGCTGCAAGATTATTTTATGGCCCTCGTGAAATATCATTAATATAATTAATATCATGCACTGAGGGATCTTGAAGAACCAGGCAAATGCACAATGACAAAGCTCAGTCCAAGAGCCAGTTTATTTTCCAGCTGCTGACATATTCAACAAGGGTCTTTTGAGGAGAAAATCCTTTCCGTAAATTTCTAAACAGTGAAAGTGAAACAATTCATCGCAAACAAAGATTTCTGAAACTAATCAATAGCTGTTATTCAATGTTTCAGTGCCATTTCAGTCGGGAGCCAGATGATTGCTCAGATGGGAATATTAATAAAATCACTGGCTTCCTGCCAAATGTGCATTGTTAGCAGGGTTAACTGCCTTCTTTTTGCGTGTATTCCGGCTTTGTAAACTAGTGCCATTGCCTGCTGTTAAATTCTTTTCTTTGCTGCCTTTTGCTAATTGTAATGAGTGTAATGGGTATAATGAATAAGAAAAGAACACTGGAGAAACAGATGGGCAAAGACTCTGGAAAGGTTATTTGCATGCCTGCTGTAAAATAATTACCTCTGTGCTCTGTTGTTGGTGTGTTTGCATGAAAAGGAAAAATATTCTCTCGTCTGGCGGTGAAAAGCAAATTATCATTCATTCCCAGTGCAATCAAATTTAACAGGTGCTGGCTGTTGAAAATCATGAAATAACATAAAAGATAAAAAAGGTTCTTTTTCACATATCACATCAGTCCTAACTATTACATTTTGCTGTTTATGTAGCTTAATGAAAATGGTTAAGGATTTCTTGTGGACTTAATGTGCATTCACATCACAATAAATGTTCTGTTAAAGGCATCATCATTGAATTCAAGAGCAGGCTGTTAGAAATGTGTTAATAGTCATTCCCGAGTAATTGTTGAGCTTTGTCCTTCAGCTGTTGGTTGGCCACAATGTAAAACAGGAATCATTTCCCTTGCTTGTGCATTAGGTGATTGCGGCAATCAGCAGAGACTCTTCGTCATTTTTTTTTTTGTTCGTACAATATGGCATATATCTATAGTCTTTGTTGCAAGTTGTTACATGACTATGTTACTTAATGCCTGTCCCAGCTTGCTGCAATTAATGAACAAAGGTGAAGAATAACTGCAGAAAATCTGAACTGATTTTGTTAATGTTTCACCCGTGATAATAGCATTAGGCATTCTCACAGCAGTTGTAGTCTGGTGCAAACCTGCAGTCTCCTGACATGCTCTCTGCAACATATATCAGTTGTTACTTTAACAATTCCATCATCACCACCCAACCCAGCTGAACTACAACAATATCTTCTACCCCCCATGACCTAGTGTCAAATCAGTGGCAAAATATCAGATTAATTTATATATTTTGTCCCGTGGACAAGATTGAGTTCATCCAACTATCCATCAAAGCTCTGTGGAGAATTTCAATTTGTCTATGCTCCCACCCAGAATGGGTAAATCTAGCTTCAATGTCAGACTATTGTACGAGTTCTTAGGGTGGTGCTGAGATGGCAGCCTCGCCAGCAGTCTGTGTGTTATTTAGACCTTTTTGTTATTTTTAGTGTGTCTATAATGTATGTTTTAATGATCTTTCTCCGTGTCATGTATCCATCCACTCCCTGCGGCCTAACAACTGGATTGGTGCGGCCTTTCCTTGAGCACGGCGTGGCTTACCATCGCGGAGCCAGCGATCCATTGCCGAGGATCGCTGTGGAAGTGCTCCGGCCGCAGGGCCTGTGGACTTTAACACCGTAAAGCCGCGGTCTCCGGTAGGAAAAGGCTGACTCGGGAGCTCTATGCCACGGAATGTTTCCGATCCGTCACGACGCCGGAGTTTCGATCATCCTGACGCGAGGGCTTTAACATCGGGCCATCGGCAGAGGCAGTGTTGAGGGTGCATGGCCCCGACCACCACAGATGAACAATGGAGGAAGATGACTGAACTTTATTGCCTTCCATCACAGTGAAGGATGTTGATTCCACTGTGGTGGATATTTATATTAAAATTATTGTGTATTGTGTTCTATTTTTACTTGTATGGCTGTTTGCTAACTCAAATATCGCTGTACCTTAATTGGTGCATGTGACAATAAATGTGAACTTGAACTTGAACTTGTATGTAGTTCAACTTGTATATAGACACAAAAAGCCCATTGAGTTACTCCGACTTTTTGTGTCTATCTTCAGCTCTTAAGATGCTGTAAAGGTAAACAATAATTTAATTACAACAGAATCAGGAAGTAAAACTGTGTGATTCATCAAGCCTGAGAACAAAGTTGGAAAGGTGTATTAATGGACCTCATCAAAAAAACAATTGTTGGAACAACAGTATAGCACATAGATAGCATTATTATTTCTGATCCATATATCAGCAGCGTGAAGAGCACAGACAGTGGGCTGAATTGTGATCCCTGCTGCCCAGTAGAAATGGAAAGCTACGCAGAATATACCACCTTGTTTCTCTCGAAGTTGCTGACATAGTCCGAATAGGCAGCTTGGAGGGGAAACAGCTAAATTAAATGTTTGATCAATAGGATGTCAATAGGATTTCAGTTGGGACAGTCAGAACAAGCTGGCAGCCATCGCAAATTGAAGCCCAAGGTTAAATACATCTTATCCTTGTATACTGCTGCTCTGCTTCTCTCTACCTCCAGATATTTCTCCCATTTCCTTTGCAGAATTCTCAACCTGTACCTTAGTGGCTTAGAAATGGCAGCATTTAGCTACAGCGCAACATGTTAATATCAATGAGAAATCGGCTTCAACGTGGATTGGATCTATCATAATATTACTAAAAGTGTCATCTTGACCATTTCCTGTTTGCACTTCATATTGATTTTAGAAAAAATGCTACTACTTACGGCTGTGATTTTTGGCCATCTTACTCATAGTTCCACTCCGCTGGGCAGGACGAGGATTTTTCCCATAGATGAAAATTAAAAGACATTAATGTTTTAAAAATGTTGAGATTCTCTATCCTGTCAATCATGCCATGAAGGTCACGCCCCTTCTGGTGGGAGGGGGGAGGGACTATAAATCCCAGAAGTGTTGAGTGCCTCAGTCAGTCTCTGCAAGATGGGGGAAACAAGAAGGGTCACGTCTCTCACTCTGAGCTGTGAATGACACTGAACACATGTCTACTAAACTGTGAGTGCCCTTAATGTAGTTTGAAAATGTAGTTTGAAAATGCAGTTTGAAAATGCAAAAGTAGTTTTTGCTTTGAAAATGCTAAAGTGTTGGTTGCTTTGAAAATGCTAAAGTGTTGGTTGCTTTGAAAATGCTAGTGGTTTTTGCCCTATAGAAAATGGAAAAGTGGTTTTTGCCCTATAGAAAATGGAAAAGTGGTTTTTGCCCTATAGAAAATGGAAAAGTGGTTTTTGCCCTATTGAGGGGCTGGGGGGGGGGGGGTGGGGTGGGGGACTATAAAACCCGGAAGTGTGGGCGTCGCTCAGTCTCTGCAAGATGGGGGAGGGAGAGGTCACGACTCTCTGTATTTGGTGGCCTTGCACCCTGCATGAAATGGTATGAAACTGCATTTGAATTTGGTGGCCTTGCACCCTGCTTGAAATGGTAGGAAACTGCACTTGAATTTGGT
The DNA here is from genome assembly GCF_010909765.2 of Amblyraja radiata. NCBI lineage: Eukaryota > Metazoa > Chordata > Chondrichthyes > Rajiformes > Rajidae > Amblyraja > Amblyraja radiata. The sequence goes on along the minus strand of NC_045958.1, from coordinate 54,389,780 downwards.
GGCCTTGCACCCTGCTTGAAATGGTATGAAACTGCACTTGAGTTTGGTGGCCTTGCACCCTGCTTGAAGTGGTATGAAACTGCATTTGAATTTGGTGGCATTGCACCATGCTTGAAGTGGTATGAAACTGCACTTGAGTTTGGTGGCCTTGCACCCTGCTTGAAGTGGTAGGAAACTGCACTTGAATTTGGTGGCATTGCACCCTGTTTGAAGTGGTATGAAACTGCACTTTAATTTGGTGGCCTTGCACCCTGCTTGAAATGGAATTTCAAGGAATAGCCATGAGTCAACTGCCAGCCCACCAGCCGTGAGTTAGTGAGCTGCCAGCACACCAGGCTTGAGTGACTGAGCCGCCAGCCCAGGAATCCATTCGGCCCACAATGTCCATACTAGCCCTCTGGAAACCAATCCCTTCAGTCCACAACACCCATACTAGCGCGCGCCCCCCCCCCCCCCGGTCTACAACTGTTAGAGACATCAGCCATACATTAGGCTTACCCAAATCAACTGTTTGGAACATCATTAAGAAGAAAGAGAGCACTGGTGTGCTTACTAATCGCAAAGGGATTGGCAGGCCATGGAAGACCTTCACAATTGATGAAAGAATTCTCTCTGTAATAAAGAAAAATCCAAAACACCTGTCGGGCAGATCAGAAACACTCTTCAGGAGTCAGGCGTGGATTTGTCAAGCAGAATACTTCATGAACATAAATACAGAGGCCACAGTGCAAGATGCAAACCACTGGTTAGCCACAAAAATAGGATGGCCATGTTACAGTTTGCCAAGAATTATTTAAAAGAGCAACCACAGTTCTGGAAAAAGGTCGTGGACAGATGAGATGAAGATTAACTTTATCAGAGTGATGGCAAGAGCAATGTATGGAGGAGAGAAGGAACTGCCCAAGATCCAAAGCATACCACCTCATCTGTGAAACACGGTGGTGGGGGTGTTATGGCCTAGGCATGTATGGCTGCTGAAGGTACTGGCTCACTTATCTTCATTGATGATACAACTGCTGATGGTAGTAACATATTGAATTCTGAAGTGTATAGACACATCCTATCTGCTCAAGTTCAAACAAACCGCTGGCCTCAAAACTCATTGGCCAGCGGTTCATTCTACAACAAGACAATGATCCCAAACATACTGCTAAAGCAACAAAGGAGTTTTTCAAAGCTAAAAAATGGTAGATTCTTGAGTAGCCAAGTCAATCACCCGATCTGAACCCAATTGAGCATGCCTTTTATATGCTGAAGAGATAACTGAAGGGGACTAGCCCCCAAAACAAGCATAAGCTAAAGATGGCTGCAATATAGGCCTGGCAGAGCATCACCAGAGAAGACACACAGCAACTGGTGATGTCCATAAATCGCAGTCTTTAAGCTGTCATTGCATGCAAAGGGTATGCAACAAAATACTAAACATGACTACTTTAATTTACATGACATTACTGTGTCCCAAACATTATGGTGTCCTGAAATGGGGGGACTATGTATAAACACTGCTGTCATCTTATCACTCACAAAAGGATAGGTAATCTTGTCTGGTGCAGCTTTATGGTTAAAGTAGCACTGAAACCCTGTAAAGTAAACTCACCTCCCAGTCAAAAATGCGAAACTTACCATATAATTGCATCAATGTATCATATTCCGCTTCTGAAAATCATTGCATTAAGCCAATAGAATCGACTTGCAGAGCCAAAACATAAGGCACTGACGCCACAATACAGCACATTTAATACCACCAACCAGGGATGAACTTCTATAATATATATAAAATATATATTTCAACAGGCAGGCAAAAGGGAAAGGATCATCTTTTTTCTTCTGCAAGTAAGTCAGTGTTACTACCTTTTGGGCACTCGTTCATTACAGTCCTCACCAAGTATTGATTTTTACAAAACACTAATGGATCACAGGAATAGGTTTGCAGGGCCATCCTTTGGCAGTTTGCATACAAATACCTATGAATTCATACTAGCAATGTTACAAAATTTTGAGATTTTAAAAATCAAGTCTGTAATTTATCCCATCAGATAAAGCATAAAAATAAGTTTAATTTGACACCTAATTCACTTTCATATCTCAAGTATTTAAAAAGTTATGGCCATTTTCATACTGGGAAATGAGCATCTTGTTCCCTATTGATTTTCTATGGACATAACAAAAAAGCTGTGATCGTGAACAGTCAAAAGCCCATAACTTTCTTAAAAATTAAGAGAACTGAATGAAATTTTCAGTTATCATAGATTGAAGCATTCTGAAACAAATATAAAATAATCTTACTTGGATGACCTGAAATTAAAGCATATAATTAGTTAGTTACCTAATTGTAGCTAATTTCAGACTTCAATTACTAGATCTAAACATCTATCCATTTCTTAATAAATGATTAACATTTTTAAATAGCCTAAATGTCCAAATAATATTCACAAATAATTCACAATAAAACATGATTTTTAAATCTCATTTACATTAATTTATAGGCCAAATGGAAGGAATTTAGTGTTCAATTGCTGTAAATAAATGCCCATTTAAATCAGCTTTCCAGTGGGTCCCTGTGGAACGCGCTGGTTTAGAACGTTCACATTGCGGTAGATTTGTGCCTCAAATGCCGATAAAAATACTGCGGGATATAATGGGGCCAAATTGAGCTACTCGCAATAGTAAACTTTGTATAACGGGATCTTTAGAAGCCCTTTTTAATGTAAAAATATACAACCTAACTTCTGCTATTTGCTTTATGAGACCCAGCGGTTGGTGACGGTCGCGGGTTTAAAGATTGATTTTTAAACTACTATAACTATTATTCAAGGCCTTTAAACCTAATAATAGCTTTTGCGACGGGGTCTTCCAGCGATTTTTCGTTAATAATTAACTAGGCTGAACATTTTCGATTGGAACAGCTTAGAGAAAATCGCGGTTTAAACCCGCCCCCTCTAAACGGCGCCAAAATCGCGCACACCCACAACGGAAGATTTTCAAGGACGCTTCAGGTAGGCTTTGCAACATACCTATTCATACCACTAGTGAGAAAAATGAAAATTAACTATCACTAAAATTCAACGAAAAAACACAATGTAGGTGTCTTCTGCCAGCACTTCCTTTCATTTATTATTTTGGCTGCAGCTTTACTATGAATTACAATTAAATTCAATCTAATTAAAATGCTCCCTCAGTTAACATGAATAAGAATCACCAGCACAGAATAACCATGTGCATGGCATTGCTTTGAAACATTTTTGCTTACATTTAATTTTACCTTGGAAAAAAATCTGCATTGAGTTGAACAATCTTAAGGCAGACATAGATAGATTCTTGATTAGTACAGGTGTCAGAGGTTGTGGGGAGAAGGCAGGAGAATGGGGTTAGGATGGAGTGATAGATCAGCCATGATTGAATGGCGGAATAGACTTGATGGGATGAATGGCCTAATTCTACTATTCCCTATAACCTTATGAATGCGCTCCTGGAAAGATTGGTCATACAGTCACAGCAGTCGCCTTGAAATGGGAATTGGACAAATACTTGTAGAAACAAGGAACTACAGATGCTGGTTTATATTAAAACAGGAACGTTTCTGGCTCAATAGGGAATGAACAGCACTGTGACTAATCATCCATCATTTGGACTGAATAATTCAATGATCCTATAAAATGTAGATGCTTTAGTAGCTAACTATATTTTGGAAAAATAAGACTTATGGTGTGGATAGTTAATATGATGGATAGGAAAAATTAGATGAGATATCAAGACTTGGGTTTTTTTACGGATATAAATTCCACACTTTGTACCTTGGGGCCATAACATGTCCTGTCCCATAGTTAGCTTTATTGACAGCACAGCAGTAGAGTTACTGCCTTACAGCACCAGATTGTGAGTGCTGTCTGTACAGAGTTTGCACATTCTTCCTGTGACTGCTTGGGTTTCCTCTGGGTGCTCCGGTTTCCTCCCATATTCAAAAAACGTGCGTTTATTTAGGTTAATTGGCTTCTGTACATTGTCCCTCGTGTGTAGGATAGAACAACCTCATGGGTGATGGGTGGTTGGCGCAGACTCGTTGGGCCGAAGGGCCTGTTTCCACACTGTATCTATAAACTAAACTAGACAGCCTTGGCCGCCAATCAGGCTGTGAGCATTCTCCAGGAAGAGAACAAGGTAAACCCAATCCATGCTAAACGTGGGGAATGTGAATGAAGGTGAGCTGAGAAATCCATTACTGGAGGTTTTAGCCTGGTACCTGACACCGGCAGATAGTAGCGCGGATATGGCTGAAAGGGTTCAAATTTCAGGGGAAATCATAGAAAGTACAGCATAGGAACAGTTCCTTCAGCACACAATATCTGTGCCGAAAACGATTCCAAGATAAACTAATCTCATCTGCTAGTACATGATCCAAATCCATCCATTACCTGCATATCTATGTGTCTATCTAAACGCCTTGTAAATGCCACTATCGTGTCTTCCTCCACCAACGCTTAGCAACTCATTGCAGGCACCCACCACCCTCTGTGTAAAAACACTTGCACTGCCCACCTTCTTTAAACTTTGTCTGTTTTAATCTTAAAGCTATGTCCTCTAGTCTTTCCTAGAGGAAGGATATAAGTCGTGAGCCTTGGTGAGATGGATACCAAAAGACCACCATGAGGCTGTGAGGCAATAATAGACAATAGGTGCAGGAGTAGACCATTCGGCCCATCGAGACAGCACCGCCATTCAATGTGATCATGGCTGATCATCCATAATCAGTACCCTGTTCCTGCCTTCTCCCCATATCTCCTGACTCCGCTATCTTCAAGAGCCCTATCAAGCTCTCTCTTGAAAGTATCCTGAGAACCAGCCTCCACCGGCCTGAGGCAGAGAATTTCACAGACTCACAACTCTCTGTGTGAAAAAGTGTTTCCTCATCTCCGTTCTAAATGCCTTACCCCTTATTCTTAAACTGTGGCCCCTGGTTCGGGACTCCCCCAACATCGGGAACATGTTTCCTGCCTCTAGCGTGTCCAAACCCTTAATAATCTTATATGTTTCAATAAGATCTCCTCTCATCCTTCTAAATTCCAGAGTATACAAGTCCAGCCACTCCATTCTCTCGGCATATGACAGTCCCGCCATCCTGGGAATTAACCTTGTGAACCTACGCTGCACTCCCTCAATAGCAAGAATGTCCTTCCTCAAATTAGGGGACCAAAACTACACACAATACTCCAGGTGTGGTCTCACTAGGGCCCAATACAACTGCAGACGGACCTCCTTGCTCCTGTACTCAACTCCTTTTGTTATGAAGGCCAACATGCCATTCGCTTTCTTCACTGCCTGCTGTATCTGCATGCTTACTTTCATTGATTGATGAACAAGGACCACCAGATTCCATTGTACTTTTCCCAACGTGACACCATTTAGATAATAATCTGCCTTCCTGTTTTTGATACCAAAGTAGATAACCTCACATTGCCCACTCCCCCAACCTGTCCAAGTCAAGCTGCATTCTCATAGCATCCTCCTCACAGTTCACACTGCCACTCAGCTTTGTGTCATCTGCAAATTTGCTAATGTTACTTTGAATCTCTTCATCTAAATCATTGATGTATATTGTAAATAGCTGCAGTCCCAGCACCGAGCCTTACGGTACCCCACGAGTCACTGCCTGCCATTCTGAAAGGGACCCGTTAATCCCTACTGTTTGTTTCCCGTCTGCCAACCAATTTTCTATCCATGTCAGCACTCTACCCCCTTTACCATGTTCCCTAATTTTGCCCACTAATCTCGTATGTGGGACCTTATCAAATGTTTTCTGAAAGTCCAGGTACACTACATCCACTAGCTCCACCTTGTCCATTTTCCTAGTTACATCCTCAAAAAATTCCAGAAGATTAGTCAAGCATGATTTCCCCTTTGTAAATCTATGCTGACTATAATTCTCTGCTATCTCTCTCTCCGGCCTTTCTTAAAAAGTGGGTTAACATTAGCTACCCTCCAATCCACAGGAACTGATACTGAATCTATAGAACATTTGAAAATGAACACTAATGTGTCATGATTTCTAGAACCACTTCCTTAAGTACCCTGGGATGCAGACCATCAGGCCCTGAGGATTTATCAGCCTTCAGTCCCATCTGTCTACCCAACACTATTTCCTGCCTAATGTGGATTTACTTCAGTTCCTCCGCCACCCCAGATCTTCTGGCCACTAGTACATCAGGAAGATTGTTTGTGTCCTCCTTAGTGAAGATGGATCCAAAGTACCTGTTCAACTCATCTGCCATTTCTTCGTTCCCCCATAATAAATTCACCTTTTTCAGTCTTCAAGGGTCTTAACTATGTTTTTCCTCTTCACACACCTTCACATACACTGTGGTGAACCAATTAGTCATGTCATGTCTTACTACTGTCTTCGATTAAATGTAAAATGGAGACGACTGATGGAATCAAAGGCTTTAGGGAGGTGAAAAAAAGGTCATATATTGTGTGACCGTCATGGAATTATACATCACAGAAACAGGGCCTTTGGCCAAATTTGTCTACACCAACCATGATGCCCATCTAAGCTAATTTCACATATCCAGAGGACCCAGAGAAACCCGACATGGTTACAGGGAGAACGTACAAACTCCATTCAGACAGCACCCGTTATCAGGATCGAATCCAGGTCTTTAGTGCTGTAAGGTGTCAACTCTACCACTGTGCCACTGTGCCGTCCATGCACCTTTCTCAATGTGTTTTCAATGTTTTTATTATACTAGCCTCAACTACTTCCACTAGCAGTACATTATATATACCCACCAGCATCCAAGTGAAACATTTGCCCCTCAAGTTCCTATTAAATCTTTCTCCTTTCAGCTTAAAACCATGCCCTCTCGTTCTTGATACTACTAAGCTGGGAAATATATCCTGGGCATTCACCCTATCTATTCACCTCATAATTTTATACACCTCTATAATTTTATACACCTCTTAACCTGCATGCCCCTGTGCTCCAAGAGATAGAGTCCTAGCCTGTCCAACCTCTTCCTATTGCTCAGGCCCTTGAGTCCTGGAAACATACTCGTAAATCTTCTTTGCACCCTTTCCAGGTTAATGGCATCTTTGTTATAGGTGAATGACCAAAACTGAACACAATATTCCAAATGCAGCCTCACCAATGTCTTGTACAACTGTTACATACTGTCTCAACTTCTATACTAAATTCCCAGACGAATGAAGGCCTATATGTCAATAGCTTTCTTCACCACTCTGTGCCTGATATTACTTCCTGCATTTTTCTTGAAGTTAGTGTGCAGTGAACAACTAACCTGTGGAAGGATAGAATCCATAAAGTAGCAATACAAAGAGGTTTAAGAGTTACAACCCTCACCCCTGAGGATTCAGATTAATTGCCAATAGTTACTTTCCACCTTCATCTGACGCATACAGCATCTGATAGGCACTGTACAATATGAAAGCTGAATATCACATTGGCCTGGAATGGTAAAAAAGTGTATACTTTTACTACACCAATGATTGATATTTAATGCCTCTCCGTTCAAAGAGGGCCAAAAGGAATCAGTCATCATGCAGACTATCAAAGGAACATGATCTCAGCTTCTGTTGAAGCATGAATCATGAACACATTTGCTGGAAATCACATATTTCTCAGGAAAGCTGTACAGACTTTATAGCAATCAATGTCAATTGGTCCTTATCCAGATTGCTAGTCTCGTCACCATTCAATAATTCTTTATTATGTTTTGCCACAAATCAAAACCACACTATGTGCACATGCCATCCGGTGAACTGAAAAATAATTCCAAATTGACTGGTCTCATAAACATGGAACCACTGTCATTTAATCGTACTATTTAGGTTTCCGTTTCTGATAGTTGATTATTGTTCAATCATGGCCTTGAAAACTTTTAAAAAATAAATATAAAGTACACCTGTCAATCTTAGTATTACACTTATACAACTATTATTTTACTTCGGAGTCACGTGAGTGACTACGTGAAGAACCCGCCAGGGCGCATGCGTGTCATATCGCTACACGCATTGCGAAACGACAGGCGGGGTGGAACGACGTTCCCCCGCAGCGGCAAGTTTAAAAGCCGGGACCGACAGGTAAGTAGTTACTCTGCGGTCTTTATTTTTCCCATACTGTTTCACAGGTGGGTAAACGATGGACAAATCCAAAAAAGCAACCAGAGCTGCGACAAAGCTGGCGGGCAGCCAGCAGCGGCCGGCGGCACAGGAATCACCCGTAATGGGATCAGCTGTGCCCGACTTAGCCCCTGCACCGGCCAGATCAACACCGCGGCCGGGCGGGAAGGCAAAAAGAAGATCAAACAGAGCCGTTGACTCTGATGAGTCCAACTTTGAGGAGCCGCGAGCGGCCAGCAACCGTGCGCGCTGGAGCCGGATGGAGCGGCTCATGGAGCAAATGCTCCAATGTGACAGACTCCGGGAGATGGAGTCTAGTCACCGTGGGTCATATATAACACCCACAGCAGCACCTTACGTAGGGCTGCACAGTGCATCTCCCTCGTCAGAGGGGAGAACTGGGGGTCAATTCTGGGCTGACCCCGAAGAGGGGTTTGCTGAACAAACTACAAGTGTGCAGGGGGTGCAGGAAGGCGGAAATCTACTGGACATGGTGTCCAGCTACATACAGCCGGATCAGACTGAACGGAACCTAGAACAGCAACTAGCTGCCAGCATTGATGTCCTGTCATTCAAGCAACTACAGGAACAGGATGTGATGGACACCACTGCCAAATATCTGGCACCAGGAAATTGCGTATCCCTGAATGTTCCAGTCATGAATAATTGTATCTGGAAACACGTCGGAGCAGCAGTTAGAAGCATGGATGTCAAGCTCCAGAGAATACTAAAACTACTAACAGCAGGAATCACAGCATTCGCTCGCACAGTGGATGGGAAGGAAATGTCGCAAGAGCAACAGGATGCACTGGCACTATTCTGCAATACGCAGTATGAAATCAATAGTGTCAGAAAGAGTGCCATCCGACCTGCCCTAAATCCAAAATTTGCAGGCTTGTGCAAACCTGGAGACACAAAGCCACCAATATTATTATTTAGTGGAAATCTGTCCAAGCAAGTTAAGGAGCTCGCTGAGGAGGCAAAAACCCTGGGGCTCATAAAGGCAACAACAGCAAGGACCTCCCACAGCCACAGACAGCACCCTTACGCACCCACCAGCAGAACAGGAGAAGCTGGTGAAAGCTCAAAGGCCTTGCGTACAGGACAGCGGTCTTTTTTAGGCCATGGCCCAGACCGGCCTTCGTGGAAAATGCGCAAACCCCAAACCCAAACCCAAACCCAAACCAAAACCCGGACACCGGCGCCTCAACCTCCTCGAAGACCACACAGGAAGAAGTAAACCTTCCACTGGTAACCATGGAGGTAGGTGGGTCTGGTCCCTTACAAATTATAGGAAGTGTGGATAATACACATATCGGTGGGAGATTACACTTCTTTTGGGAGGCATGGAGTGCATTGACAACAGACACTTATATCCTAAACAGTATCCAGGGATATACCATTGAATTTGTGCACAAAAATAGCCCCCCAGTTCTGCATGTACCGAACCGAACGTTCGTACTTTCACGAAAAGAAAAATTAGAAGCACATACTGAACCGGTGAGACTTCACGCAAAGGGGGTAATTGAAAAAACCCTACACGATTCTCTGGAATTTGTGTCTTAATATCTTTACCAAAAAAAAAAAGATGGTGGTTGTCGCATCATCATAGATTTGACCAACTTGAATACATATGTGCAATATATTCATTTCAAAATGAAAACCTTTGTTACTGCCAAACAATTGATTTCCGAGGGCTACTTCATGGCTAGCATCGACTTAAAAGATGCTTACTATTCAGTGCCTATACGGACTGACCACAGACGTTATTTAAAATTCAACTGGATGGAGCAGCATTGGCAGTATAGAGCTCTACCAAATGGTTTAACATCAGCCCCCAGGCTGTTTACAAAAATTTTGAAACCAGCCCTAGCGTTTCTTCGGAAACAAAAACATATGATCATGGCCTATCTAGATTACATATTGATTGTGGGCAAAACTTTGGAATTAGCCAAACTAGCTGTATCAGCCACCAAACAATTGTTTGAGAAACTGGGGTTTATCATCCATCCAGTTAAATCTAATCTAACGCATTCCACCATAATGGATTATTTGGGGTTCACTATTGACTCAGTTCACATGTCAGTGACTTTACCAAAGGACAAGGCTACAGTCTTAACTGAGGCCTGCAACAACCTCATTGACATCAGTGAACCATCTATCAGATTGGTAGCAAGGGTGATTGACAAAATAGTGGCTGCTTTCCAGCCACACAATTTGGACCTTTGTATTATCAAAATTTACAAAGGGCAAAAATACAAGCACTCAAAATTAATGCTGGTCATTTCGATAGACCAATGAAGCTACCAATCAAAGCAATTATGGAATTAAAATGGTGGAGGGATAACATTCGGCATTGTTCCAGCCCTATTATTATCAGCAACGCCTCAGTGGTGCTACAAAGAACCATGTATCACCATCCTGAAACGACCAGATTTGTTGGTTCATCCCGTAACTGGGGATAGCCATCCATGTCATAAAACGACAAACTTATTAATTTGTAGAGTCTAAAGAAATCTCTACTGGAACTGGGACTGACGGATCGAACATTGAACATTATCTCAGCGGCTCACAGGCAGTCCACCAAAAAACAATATCTGGTATACATCAGGAAACGGGAGATATATTGTCACAGAAACAACATCACTTACAGCTCGATGAACATAACGTCTGTTCTGGAATTCCTGGCAGGCCTCCATTATGATGAGGGGCTCAGTTACAGTGCCATTAACTGCGCCAGAAGTGCCCTTTCAGCATATCTATGGCGAGGATCAGAGCGTCATTCTGTTGGGACTCATCCCCTGGTAACCAAACTTATGAGGGGAATTTTTAATATCAATCTCCCAAGAACCAGGTACTTTCAAATATGGGATGTGAGTATTGTCCTAACGTTGCTAAGGAACTGGTCTCCAGCAACAGCTCTATCCCTGCAAAAGCTGACGCATAAAACAGTCATGCTGATGGCTTTGGTCACAGCACAAAGGGTACAGTCTTTACATAAGTTAAGGCTGGACAATATGACTTCTTTAACAAAAAATATAACTTTTCATATTTACGAATTAGTCAAACCGAACAGACCAGGATCATCAGGCCTCAAAATAGAATTTAGGGCCTACCCTATAGATGATCGTCTCTGTATAATAAGACATTTATTGTTATATATGGAGAACACCAAAAACATCAGAGGCAATGAGATGGCACTACTAATCAGCCACAAGCAACCCCACAAGAAAGTGTCGGTTCAAACTATTTCCAGATGGCTGAAACAGGTTTTAACAACAGCTGGGGTGGATACTAACATATTCAAATCTCATTCCACCAGGGCTGCAGCTACATCGGCAACTATGGAGTTGGACGTACCGATGGACCAAATCCTGGAGACAGCAGGATGGTCAAGGGAAAAAACTTTCCAACAATTCTACCATAAACCAGTGGTTAAACCTGGAACTTTTGTAGAATCAATTTTAAGTTCTGTAATATGATTTCACCCCATAAAATAGGGGCTATAATTTGTTGTTAATAAATTTATCATGGATTTTCAATATCAGATTCATGTTTAAACATGTTAACACAATTCCTCCCTTAGTCAATTAAGGCAGATGTGATGCATGGACTCGTTTCCATGGCATGAAATCACAGAGCTTTGAAATCTTCACGTAGTCACTCACGTGACTCCAAAGTAAAATAGTCAGATTAAACGAGAACTTACCAGTTTGAAGTTTGATCATTATTTTATGAGGAGTAACGTTGAGGGATTACGTGCCCTCCGCTCCCACCCTTGATCATAAAGTTCAACTGGTATCCTCTTCTCTAATCTTACTATGTTCAGTAATTTACTGTTATCTGTGATTTCACACCGCTGCTTTGGAGAATGACACGCATGCGCCCTGGCGGGTTCTTCACATAATCCCTCAACGTTACTCCTCATAAAATAATGATCAAACTTCGAACTGGTAAGTTCTCGTTTAATCTTACTATTTTAATGGCGATGTTTAGCATGTTTATATGAAATGAATCGGTGTTGAAGTTGAAATAGTCAACTCTTGTAATCTCCCATGGAATTGGTCACAAAACTCAATCTAACCCCTCAACATCAGCACTCTGCTATGGCAGTTTGAGCTCCTTTAACAAATAAATATCCACAGAGAACATATGACCCAGTTTGAAGAAGGATCCCGACTTGAAACATCATCAATCCATGTCCTTCTCAAATGCTGCCTGTCCCTTTGAGTTACTCCAGCACTTTGTGTTCTAAACAAGACTCCAGCTTCTTCAGCTCGTTGTGTCAGTCATATAACTTTGATACATTCCATTGATACTGATGATAATGATCTTCAAGTCAGTGACTTCAAAAATTGGAACTGTTTTCATTAGAACATAAAGTTACAGGGAGTACAATGGCACAGCGTGTAGAGCTGCTGCCTCACAGCTCCAGCAGTCTGGGTTCATCCTGACCTTCGGTGCTATCTGTGTAGAGGTGTATGTTTTCCCTGTGACCCTTGGGTGCTCCAGCTTTCTCCTACATCCCAAAGATATTAAGAGGTCGGTTAATTGGCCTCTGTAAACTGCTGTCTGAAGAAGGGTCTCGACCAGAAACGTCACCCATTCCTTCTCTCCAGAGATGCTGTCTGTCTGTTTGAGTTGCTCCAGCATTTTGTGTCTATCTTACCAGCATTATGTAGGTGGGTGGTAGAAATTGGAGGGAATTTATGGAAAGGAGAGAAGAATGGGATTCTTGTGGGGTTGTACCAAATGTACACACTTGATGGTCAACATGGACTAGATGGGATGAAAAGCTTGCTTCCTTGCTGTATGCCTATGAGATTAAAGAAGAGTTTTCCAATTATGAAGTGCTTCGATGAACAGAAAAGCAATAGCTGGCCAAAGAAGAAATGAATAACCAAGCCCACCTTCAGCATTTTATCCATAACTCTGCAGTCCACAGCTCTAAAAATGTGCATCCATGCACTTTTAAAATGTAGCAAAGGTGTTTGCCACTGCCAACCCTTCAGGCAGTGAGTTCTAGCCTCCGGGTTAAAAAGCTTATTCTCATTTTCTTTCTAATCCTCTACCATTAACTTTAAATCTTTGGCCCTTCGTTTTTGACTTCTCAGCTTTAAAACAGGGAATGTTTGAGGTGGGAATCTTCAAACGCTGCAGATATAAAAAAACATCCCTTTCATAACTTGAGAATGCTCCAAAATGGTTCATAATCAGTGTAGTGTTAGCCTTGCAATGTTGACGGTTTCACATGCCTTTAAACAAGGCCTTGAAGAAAGGTCCTGACCCAAAATATTGTTTGTCTATGCAATCCACCGATTCTGCCTCACCTGTTGAATTCCTCCAGCAGTTTGTTCTTTGCTTATTTCATGGTAAGTAGGCTTTCTTGTGCAGATTTGTATATTGAATATCAATTGAAGCTGTCTCTTGATGTGTCAACCATAGATCCACTCCTGAGAGACACCATCACAGAAAATATTTTTACTCCTGAACAGAATTCTGCTTTTGCTTCAAATAATAATAATTTTTGAAAGTTTCAGTTTCTCCTTTTGTCCATTTCCAATCCCTCATATCGGAAGTACATTGTTGTAAGAAATATTGAAGGCAGCTTATATTTAAAATAAAATCAGGGGCAAGGGGATAAAGTAAATCACTATTCCCCTGTAGAAATAGGCTACATCAGCAACCTGTCGAATGTGAAACATTGAACATTGGATTGAGCATTAAGTGAGGGATTAAAAGAAAAAGAAAAGCAACACTTGTTCAATTAATGGAATTCAGTCAATAAACAGAAAATGCTAATCTTGCCATACTTAGAGGGTAATGTTGAAGCAATGTATTAAACATGTGAGAATTAATTGATAGTGAGGATAAACCATTCTTACGTACAGCTCGATTTCTTTCCATTTCCCATGTGGCCGTTCTATTTGTTAAACCAGTTCTGAGTTGCCTGTTCCACATCTTGCTGCAAATCTCCGTCCCCTGAGAGCCTTTGGCTGGGCTCTCCTGTTAAATATAAATTATTGAGAGCCAAAGTATTTGACTAATCAGCAGTATAATTCCACTGGGCTGAGCGTTAGAATGGCAAATGCCAATATCCACTGCATGCCTTATGGATCAACAAACCAATATAGAGAAACTGATCCATCATTCTGTCACTGATTCCAGCATTGCAGTTAGAGGCTTGCCAATTAAAACTGCAGACTTAACTTGCACTGCTCAAGAATGATAGCAGATACATGATAAATAGGGACCATTGTGCCTCGACGCTGGGTTAATCCAATGCTTTTAATGTAGCCGATTGTTCTGAGATTGTATGAGCCATTCATAGCAGGAGTGGGCACTAGTCATGTCAGGAACTTGTGATCTGTGTATTGTAAACAACATGAGAGATGCTGTAACAATTTGTTTCTAATAATTCACTTATCAGGGGATTGAGGTGCACTGCATATTTGATGCTTTTTGATATAGGTCAAAGTTTGGGAGTCAGACTGCACAGTTGTAGATTTTTGGCTAAGTAGCTGTCACTATTTTTTGATTTTTTTTGTTTAGTTTTATGAATTTGGGATCTCAGGCGGATAAAGATGCATGGCCTTTCTTATCCAGAAGTTAAACAAGATGTTAAATACCTGCCAAATTGACATAAACATGTAATGCTATTGGAAAGCATTGTATAAATTCTAGGTAAACAGCTATGCACAAGAAATATTTGTTCTGATGCTTTTAATTACCTTTGTAACAACACAATTTCAATACTCCAATTAGTTCATTTAATTATCCTTCAATACTGTTTTGGACAATTGCTTACTAATTCAGACCAAACCATGCTGAGAGTAATGTATCAAACTCAAATACAAATATGAAATATACTGTATCATTCACCTCATCTACTTACTCCTTTCAATCCTGCACCGTAGAACTTGACCCTTTGCTCAGATTCAATTCAAAAAGTGAAGTGAAGCCAAGTGTGCTTTTCAGTGTATCCATTAGTTAAGTGCCTGTCCGGAGAGGATCTGTTGGAGTGAAAGTCAGCAACATTTCAAGAAGTATTTCTTTGCAACAAATGACTCATTCTAAATGCAATAATACATCTTGCATTACAAGATACAATGCCTCTGTATAAACAAAAGTATCTTCTAATTTTCCATGAGTTGAATTACAGCCCTAAATTGAAATAAACTTACATAAGCAGAACCCCAGTATTGAAGTATTCAGTGTTGTTACGGAACAATTTGGTCAGTAATGTAAATAAATTGTAATCATATCTTAAGTTATATGGTTCCTAACCTGTGCTATTAAATTCTAGCAGATGGAATTCTAGCAGACAGAATTCTACCATTTTAAAGATGGTAAAAAAAAAAGCCCATCATACCTTCAGTGTTTAAATGTCAATCTACAGTAAGGATGCCATACTAACACTCTCATAATTCTCATGTTCATATCATAGCAGCGGAATTAGACCATTTGGCCCATCGAGTCTACTCCACCATTCAATCATGGCTGATCTAACTTTCCCTCTCAACCCCATTCTCCTGCCTTCTCCATGTAACTTTTGACACCCTTAATAATCAAGAATCTATTCACCTCTGCTGTAAAACTACACAATATCTTGGCCTCCTAGCCGTCTGTGGCAATGAATTCCACAGATTCACCACCCCCTGACTAAAGAAATTCCTCCTTATCTTTCTAAAGGCATGTCCTTTTATTCTGAGGCAGTGCCCTCTAGTGGCTCTCCCACGAGTGGAAATATCCTCTCCACATTAACTTTTTCCAGGCCTTTCAGTCTTGGTAAGTTTCAATGAGGTCACCCCTCATCCTTTTAAAGACATTCTATAGATATTTTCCCAGCTGTTAATGCACCATCATCTGCAGAATTATAAAATTAAAAGAAGAAAGGATCACTTCCAGCCGCTGAAGGTTTTGCCTTCAGAAGATTTGTTAAATCTTGGCAAAGATGGAAAATCAGGAGAATTTCCAAAGAACTTCCAGGTTTATCTAATCATTGCTCAAAAGCAAAGAAAATTATAAAAGAGATCCCTTTCTAAGATCTATTTTACAAATTATTCTATCACTTCTAACCCACTGATTTCTTGAGTAGGAGAGTAAACTGCAAATAATAAGCTTTAGGATACCTGCTGAAAAGTATCAAACCAATGAGGTTATCTCACTCAGCCGACACTATGGTGACAAGTGGAAACTTCCACCTCACACTTTTCAAAAAAGACCTTGATGTTACTTGGGATTAAAATGGTATAGTTATACCTGGAATTCCCTTGATGGTGACTTCAATTGCTGACTCTTTGTGTAAAGCATATAGTTGGCTGTGAAAGGTTTTGGGACATTTTATAGGACAAAATTAAAATAGCTTCTATAAATACACGGGTGGTAGGCAATAGTCAGAAAAAAAATCTGATGAGATAGAAAAGGTGATGCAGAAAAAAAGCAAAATTAATAAACAGTAACTGTTACCTTTCAAGGCTACAATTAGTTTGGTTTTTAGATTTAGTTTTAGTTTTAGTTTTAGAGATATATAATGTGGAAACTGGCCCTTCAGCCCACCGAGTCCAAGTGACCGACGATCACCCGTACACTAGTTCTTTGTTATCCCAATTTTGCATCCTACACTCTAGGGACAATTTACAGAAGCCAATTAACCTATAAAATTGCATGTCTTTGGAATGAGGGAGCAAACTAGACCACCCAGAGAAAATCTATGTGGTCATAGGGAGAACGTACAGGAATGACCAGGGTTCGAACCTCACTAAGGGTGCTGTCAGTACAGAGTTTGTATGTTCTCCCTGTGACCACATGGGTTTTCTTTGGGTACTGCAGTTTACTCCCGCACTCCAAAGACGTACAGATTTGTAGGTTAATTGGCTTCTGTAAATTGTCCCTAGTGTGTAGGATAGTGTCAGTGTACGAGTGATTGCTGGTCAGCGTGGACTCAGTGGGGCGAAGGGCCTGTTTCCACGCTGTATCTCCAAAGTCTAAAGGTCAGACCATAAAGATATAGGTGCTTTTCCCTGAATTTCATGCCCATTGATAACAATATGTGCACTTTCAGGTACCTGGTGATCATTACCTAGCGAAGATTCCTTCAGTTAAATGAGAGGGGAAGGTAGAAGAAAAAGAACAGAAAAGCAATGTAAAATAATCTACTATCTTAACAATCACTGGTTTGGCAGCAGATAGACATATTTGCAATCAACGTTCTTAGTCTCTTGTGGAAATCTGCATTTTTCAACTTCCCTCACAACAAGAAGCTATTCAAAATGTTGGCTTGACATTAATCACAAACATGTCAGGATGTGGTTCCACAGATAAATTCAGCTTAGCAGACAAAATCAGCCTCAATACTGATGAGAAGATGCTCAAATCAAATTAAATCCAGTAACGGCAGGACACAACTTATCTGCTCACCATATCCTTATATTTTATTTTTATTTCAATTGACTTTCATATGAATAGATCTATTCCTCATGAATTCTTTCCTGACATGCCTACGACTGTCATTGCTCAAATGAGTAAGGTAGATCCCTGGTGTGAGAAAAGTTTAATACGACAGACCTCCACGGGGGATGAAATTAATGCTAATAGTCATATTGCTCATTTTACATAGAGGTGAATTTTAATATTTTTCTTTCATTTCCATACAGTTGTATTTTAGTAATTTGAGTCAAGCTTATTGTCATATGCAGATGCATGGTGAGGTACACGTGCCAGGAAAATCTTGCTTACAGCAGCAACACAAGCACATTCACTATAATGCATTTCTTTATTATTATTATTTATGGTTAAAATCAATAAACATAATGATATTATTTTAAATGTTTATTTCTTGTCTTTTCTGCATTTGATAGTTTAATATTTCCACTCTGAAACAAATTAAGAAGGATTCCAAGAGAAATTCGTAAATTCTAGGAGTAGAATTAGGCCATTTGACCCATCAAGTGTACTCCGCCATTCAAACATGGCTGATCTATCTTTCCTTCTCAACCCCATTCTCCTGTCTTCTGCCCATAACCCCTGACACCCTTACTAATCAAGGGTTGGTTGATTGGTAACTAACTATAGTTCTTATTTCTTACTAGTTCTTAGTTCCTACCACTTCTTACTGGAACTTGTAGCTTGCTAATTAATGTAGTTGGTTAATTTAATGGGAATAATTGAAGGCAGCCATAAGGTTAGTGAATATATAGTTATACTTAATTCCTTTTATACATTGCCTAATTATTTCTACCTGTACCTTTGCTTAGATTTCTAAATGGTCGTTTTTGAATACTGATAGCAAAATGTGTCTTTCCAAATTGAAAATGTATCAGAATTCCAACCTTCATGTACATTTCTGTTAAGGGATCAGCTGGCCTCACATGTATTTGGAAAGACACGCAGGAAAGTCATGCTGAAAGTGTATAAATCATGAGTTAGGCCATAGGGTATTTGATAGCATGAGAGGCAAAGGACATTTACAAGGACTGGTACATTTTAATTAGGATGGATTGTGCGGGTTTGTTTTAAATGGAACATAGTGGGTTGTGGTAAGATCTAATTGAAGATGTAAAGTTAGGGCAGGTTTAGATAGGTTGAATAAGAAAACCATTTGAATTGTGCCTTTCAAGATGCCCTAAAACTTTTTTACAGCAAACCAAGTATTTTACACATGGAGTCAGCAGTGTAAGACCCTATCAGGGGAATCCCAGGTATACCTGCGCAATTTTTATCCCAAGAAATTTCAAGGCCATTATCAAGAAATGGGCGTTGGAATTTTCCATTTAGTTTAGGTTTGTTGAGAGTTACAGCGTGGAAACAGACCTTCGGCCCACTGAGTCCGCACCGCCCAAGGATTCCCATACACTTGCACTATCCTACACACTAGGGACAATTTACCATTTACCAAAACCTACAAAACTGCACGTCTTTGGAGTGTGGGAGGAAACCGGGGCACCAGGAGAAAGCCCATGCGGTCCCTGCAGAATGTACAAACTCCGTACAGACAGCACCCGTAGTCGGGATTGAATCTGGGTCTCTGCTGCACCACTGTGCAGCCCACTTGCCATGATAGTCGGATCTTATATATTTAATCTGCACATAGTTTACTGAGGTGGTAAACAGATTTTGAGTCTTACACCAGATGACCGGATGCAGGAACAGCATTATATTTGGGTGAGGAGAATAGTTTCAGGGCCTGCAATCAGTTCCAAACCAGGCTCTAAACTGGGACTTGCTCAAGCATTCCCTCTTTGTAACAACAAGGCAGGCCTCACATTCACAGTTTTCCATGCAAACCCCATGTCACCTTCAAGCTGTGGATTTATGTTCTAATTTTTTTAATCTGACAACTAGAGCTGCATTGTATTCCATTGACAACACTATATGTACACGAGTGTTTCATGTGTTAGCATGCCTCATCTTTGTACTAAAGCCAATGTAATTTAATCTGCAGAGATTGTGGAGGCATTAGTAGTGAACTTTCAACAATCACGAGAGTCAGGAATAAGGTTATAAGGTCATAGGAATAGGAGTAGAATTAGGCAATTTGGCCCATCAGGTCTACTCCGCCATTCAATCATGGCTGATCTATCCCTCCCTCCAAACCCCATTCTCCTGCCTTCTCCCCATAACCTCTGACACCCGTACTAACCAAGAATCTATCACTCTCTGCCTTGAAAATACCCACTGACTTTTTCTCCACAGTCTCCCATGGCAAATAATTTCACAGATTCACCACTCTCTGACTAAAGAAATTTATTGTCATCTCCTTCCTAAAAGAATGTCCTTTAATTCTGAGGCTATGACCTCTAGTCCTAGACTCTCCCAATAGTGTAAACATCCTCTCCACATCCACTCTATCCAAGCCTTTCACTATTCTGTACGTTCCCCTCATCCTTCTATGCTCCAGCAAGTACAGGCCCAGTGCCGACAAACACTCATCATAGGTTAACGTACTCATTCCTACTCAAATGCAACTCCACTGTTTAAGAAGGGAGTGAGACCAAACAAAGGAAATTATCGGGTGGTTAGCTTGACTTTAGTGGTGGTAAGACTTTAGAGTCCATCATTAAGGATGATAAGTCCTGTGACTAGTGGTGTGCCTCCGGGTTCAGTGCTGGTCCCGTTACTGTTTGTCATCTATATCAATGATTTGGATGAGCACATACACGGCAAGATTAGCAAGTTTGCCGATGTTACAAAAGTGGGTGATTTTGCAGATAGTGAAGATGGTTGTGAAAAATTGCAGCGGGGTCTTGATCAATTGGTCAGGTGGGCTGAGGAATGGTTGATGGAATTTAATACAGAGAAATGTGAGGAGTTGCATTTTGGGAAGTTTAACATAGGCAGGACCTACACCATGAATGGTAGGGATCTGGGTAGTGTTGTAGAGCAGAGGGATCTAGGAATGTAGATGCATGGTACCTTGAAGGTGGAGTCACAGGTAGATAAGGTGGTCAAAAAGGTTTTTGGCACATTTCATGAGTCAGAGTATTGAGTATAGAAGTTGGGAGGTCATGTTGCAGTTGAATAAGACATTGGTGAGGCCACATTTAGAGTATTGTGCTCATTTCTGGGCACCATGTTGTAGGAATGATGTTATGCTGGAAAGGGTACAGAAGATTTACGTGGAAGTTGCCAGGACTAGATGGTCTGAGCGACAGGGAGAGGTTGAGTAGGCTGGGACTCTATTCATTGGAGTGCAGGAGGATGAGGGGTGATCTTATAGAGATGAATGAAATCATGAGAGGAATAGATCGGGTAGATGCACAAAGTCTCTTGCCCAGAGTAAGTGAATCAAGGACCAGAGGACATAGATTTAAAGTGAAGGAGAAAAGGGGTAACTTTTTCACACAATGGGTGGTGGTGTATGGAACAAGCTGCCAGAGGAGGTAATTGAGGCTGGGACTATCCCAACATTTAAGACACAGTTAGACAAGTACATGGATAGGACAGGTTTGAGGGGATATGGACCAAACACGGGCAAGTGGTGTAGCTGGGACATGTTGGCTGGTGAGGGGAAGTTGGGCCAAAGGGCCTGTTTCCATGCTGTATTACTCTATGACTCAAAAGATGAAATTTTTAAGTATATGGAAGCACATGGTAAAATAGACTGAATTTAGCATGGTTTTGTTAAGGGGAGATCTTGCCTGCCAAATCTCTTGGAATTCTTTGAGGAAGTAGCAAGCAGGATAGACAAAGGAGAGTCAGTAGATGTTGTTTGCCTCCCATGTGACTGGGACCCGACGGGTCCCACTTAGTACTATAACTAAAACTCTCATCTTGACCACTGCATTGTAAATAAATTTGTGGAAAACTGATACCCTATATCGCTAGGATTATTTCGCCATCTTACTCACCGTTCTCCTCTGCTCCCAGTGCCCCAAGTTTTGTTGTGATCGGAGAAATATTAGAAAAGTTATGAAGGTTTAAAAAATCGTGAGATCGGCAGATTGGTCTTCTTGCCTGTCAGTCACCATGAAGGTAACACCCTTTCCGGGGGCGAGGAGAATAAAGATCCGGAGGCCGGGTGTGAGTCAGTCAGCCTGGAAGCCGTGTGAGAGTTGAGTCCAGAACTGTGAGTCCACCAGCCGTGGCTGAGTGAATTTGAGTATACAAGCCGTTGGTGAGTGAACTGCAAGTCTACAAGCCGTGAGTGACTGAACTGTGAGTCTACAAGCCGTTAGTGACGAAACTGAGTCTATAAGCAGTTGGTGAGTGAACTGTGAGTCTACAAGCCATTAGTGAGTGAACTGTGAGTCTATAAGCCATGGCTGAGTCCAGAGGTCATGCTCAGTCCGGAGGTCACACTCAGTCAAGAAGTCGCGCTCAGTCCGGAAGTCGCGCTCAGTCCAGAGGTCGGACATTCATTCGTAGAGTTTAATAGCCTGATGGCTGTTGGGAAGTAGCTGTTCTTGAACCTGGACGTTGCAGTTTTCAGTTTAGAAAAGTCGGACATGAGACCAGAAGTCGGGCGTGATTCAGTCAGTCAGTCCAGAAGCCGTGAGTAAGTGGACTATGAGCCCACCAGCCATGAGTGAGTGAACTATGAGCCCACCAGCCGTGAGTAAGTGAACTGTGAGCCCACCAGCCGTGAGTGAGTGAAATGTGAGTCCATCAGCCGTGAGTAAGTGTACTGTGAGTCCACCAGCCGTGAGTAAGTGAACTGTGAACCCACCAGCGTGAGTGAGTGAACTGTGAGCCCACCAGCCGTGAGTGAGTGAACTGTGAGCCCACCAGCCGTGAGTGAGTGAACTGTGAGCCCACCATCCATATGTAAGTGAACTGTGAGCCCACCAGCCATGACTGAGTGAACTGTGAGCCCACTAGCCATGAGTGAGTGAACTGTGAGCCCACCATCCATATATAAGTGAACTGTGAGCCCACCAGCCATGACTCAGTGAACTGTGAGCCCACTTGTCGTGAGTGAGTGAACTGTGAGCCCACCAGCCATGAGTGAGTGATCTGTGAGCCCACCAGCCGTGAGTGAGTGAACTGTGAGCCCTCCAGCCGTGAGTGAGTGCACTGTGAGCCCACCAGCCGTGAGTGAGTGAAATGTGAGTCCACCAGCCGTGAGTGAGTGTACTGTGAGTCCACCAGCCGTGAGTAAGTGAACTGTGAACCCACCAGCGTGAGTGAGTGAACTGTGAGCCCACCAGCCGTGAGTAAGTGAACTGTGAGCCCACCAGCCGTGAGTGAGTGAACTGTGAGCCCACCAGCCGTGAGTGAGTGAACTGTGAGCCCACCATCCATATGTAAGTGAACTGTGAGCCCACCAGCCATGACTCAGTGAACTGTGAGCCCACTTGCCGTGAGTGAGTGAACAGTGAGCCCACCAGCCATGAGTGAGTGAACAGTGAGCCCACCAGCCATGAGTGAGTGATCTGTGAGCCCACCAGCCGTGAGTGAGTGAACTGTGAGCCCACCAGCCGTGAGTGAGTGAACTGTGAGCCCACCAGCCATGACTGAGTGAACTGTGAGCCCACCAGCCATGAATGAGTGAATTGTGAGCCCACCAGCCGTGAGTGAGTGAACTGTGAGCCCACCAGCCATGAGTGAGTGAACTGTGAGCCCATCAGCCATGAGTGAGTGAACTATGAGCCCACCAGTCATGAGTGAGTGAACTGATGAGCCCACCAGCCGTGAGTGAGTGATCTGTGAGCCCACCATCTATATGTAAGTGAACTGTGAGCCCACCAGCCATGAGTGAGTGAAATGTGAGCCCACCAGCCGTGAGTGAGTGAACTGTGAGCCCATCAGCTGTGGATGAGTGAACTGTGAATCCACCAGCCATGGCTGAGTGAACTGAAAGTCCAAGAATCCATTCGGCCCATAATGTCCATACTTGCCCTCTGGAAACCAGTTCCTTCGGCCCACAATACCCATACTAGCCCTCCAGACAGCCAACCCCCACTGGCCACCGCCTGAAGCCGACCCCCTCCCCCGGCTGCAGAATGCAACAAGAGATGCAACAAGAAAGAATGGACGGAATAAATCTCCTCTTTAACGTTTAAATTGTTGTTATATTTTAAGAGTTATTCACATTTTAAGCTTTAATAAATCTCCTTTCCACTTGCTGTGCCTGTCAGCTGACCCTGCGCAGTAACACCTGCGTGTTCTACGTCACAATGGGAACCCAATGGGAGGAAATGGCTGCGCCCCCGGAGAGCCGCTAAGAGTGGATGGGGGGGGGGGGGGTTTGAGGGGGGATGGAGTGAGTGTGTGGGGGGGAAGGGCAAGGGGCAGAATGGGGGTGGTGAGGGGAGGAGGGGGGATCAGGGGCGACATAACGGGAACCCGTCAGCCGCGCCTGCGCAGTTGGGGGACATGCGTGACTGGTGGAATATTGGAATTGGTGGAGAGGTGGAATATTGCATTGGGGACCACGCCTCCCATGTGAGAATGGGACCCAACGCGTCCCACTTAGTCTAGTGACAACTAAACACTCTTAACTCTTGTCTTGACATGACTCTCTCTCTCTCTTTATGTCCTGTTGCTTTTGTTTTGTGCCACATTCTCATTCAACAGAGATGGGAGTGCATTGATGAATGGCACCTGTCGTATTTAGGTAATTAGACGTTTTGGTTGAATAGCAGTCATTGAATGCAAGCTGTGAGATGGATGTCTGAAATCAACAAAATTGTAACAAAATAGTATGGAGTAGAACTTTATCCGGAAGTGGCAGCGCTGTGAAACGGCTGCGGCTCGCCTGCAGTCTGTCTGTTTTTACAACTTACCAACGTGAGGCTGGCCGTCTTTGAGCTGCGGCGGCGTTCGGGCAGCGGCACGACTCGGCGCTCCGGTGAGGGTGGACGGCGCGGGGCTGAGACACCCCTGTGAGGGTGGCCCGGCTCCCGGCTGGAAGGCGCTCCCATGTGGGCGGCCCGGTGCGGGGCTGGAAGGCGCTCCCGTGTGGGCGGCCCGGTGCGGGGCTGGAGGGCGCTCCCGTGTGGGCGGCCCGGCTGCCGGCTGGAAGGTGCTCCCATGAGGACGGCCCGGCTCCCGGCTGGAAGGCGCTCCCGTGGGGGCGGCCTGGTGCGGGGCTGAGACGCTCCCATGAGGGCGGCCCGGTGCGGGGCGGAGACGGTGCTCCGGTGGCTGAGGCGGCGGCGACCTGAATCCGGGGCTCGGCCGTGGGCCAGTGGACGACATCGTCGGGAGCTCGCGGGTCACAGGTTGATGCCTGTTTTCCGGAGCTCCCGTGGCAACAACTGCGTCCACTGGACTGGAGGGCGGCAGCTTCGACCACCCCCGGGCCGCGGAGCTTGAACCACGGGACTGACTTACCATCGCCCGGTGGGGTATCGCCTCAGCGCAGAGGGAGAAGAAGAGGGAAGAGACAGCAACCCTAAGACTTTTGCCTCCATCACAGTGAGGAGGTGCTTGGTGAACTCACTGTGGTGGATGTTAATTTGTGTTTATTGTGTGTTGTTTATTATTACATGTATGGCTGCAGGCAACGACATTTCGTTCAGACCGAAAGGTCTGAATGACAAATAAAGGATTCAATTCAATTCAATTCAACTTTCAGCATTGTGTCTAATTTAAGAAATTGTGAATGATTGATTGATTTATTGATTCCCTCTTATGCCTTTCTTTAATAGCCTCCAGGTCATGTGTGCTTCATACATGACTACATGTAGTGTTCAAGCCAAATTGAACCTCTGCTTTGTGGGATTCAGAATACCTTTAGTTTACAGCGTGGAAACAGGCCCTTTGGCCTACTGAGTCCACGCCGACCAAATCCTTACACCTACACTATCCTACACACGAGGGATAATTACAATTTTTACCGAAGCCAATTAACATACAAACCTATATGTCTTTGGAGTGTGGGAGGAAACTGGAACAGTCGGGGAAAAGGCATGCAGTCACGGGGAGAACGTACAAACTCCATACATACAGCACCCATGGTCAGGATCAAACCTGGGTCTCTGGCTGTAACTTTACTGCCGTGCCACTGTGCCGCCCTTTGAAGGACAGATGTAAAAATATTAACTCTAGGCAGCGCAAGGCTGTGTAGTCACTCATAATAGGAGATCTCCTGCTGATGCATCTCGCCAGCTGACAAGCAGGTGGACAATACCCAGGCACTGAAATCAATGGCAACAAAAACAAGAATGCTGGAAGTACTCAGTGAGTCAAACAGCATCTGTGGAGGCAAAAGTTGTCAGTCAATGTTTCAAGTCGAAATCCTGCATCAGACCCGAAACATCGACTTACACCTTTTTCGTCCAAAGGTGCTACTTGGCCCATTGACCCACCAACTGCACTGACAGCCATCTGTTACATTTAATGTTTATACCTATCACGTTACAAGATAAAAACAAAGAATCCACTTAAGTAGCAGTCAGTTCCCCTTGACATTATCTAACACGATTACCCGCTACCACTGTTATCCAACATTTTGTGTCCATCTTTGGCTTCGTCAGAACCCAGATCAAATGTTATTCTTTTCTATCATTGTACCAATTTACTTACCCAGTAAGGCCCTAAATGGCTAAACATGAGTGTGCAGGAGAATGATAATATAGCCCTGTGTTCCTTCAAATAAACGACAGTTAACTGTATAAATTAATGTTGTAATGTTCCTGTAATTAATTACCCATTAGATGCAGTTACTAGAGTGAAATAATTATTTGGATATTACAGCTGCAGCTTATTATGGCCAACTTAGTGCATCTAGAGGCAAACAGATTCATGGAGGATGATAAATCTTGCAGAAGGATTGAATGCTGCTAAATTGTCAGTCATTGATGGTGTCAGTATTTCTCCATGTGATACCAAAGATTCATTTTCTGAGATTTGCTTTGCAGTGTAAATGTGATAAAGCACTTAAGATGTCAGCACATGTAACAATCCAATCCAATCCAACTTTATTTGTTAAGCACTTTAAAACAACCAATGTTGACCAAAGTGCTGTACAGAAGAATAAACAAGACATCATAAACGGACAACATAACAGCAAAGTGCTTTACATAAATTAAATAATAAGTTCCATTACAAACCATAGAAAAAGGTTAAAAAAAAAATGAATAAAATGGACACAACACATTTTAGAGTTCAACACAAACGTCCCCCCACAACAGAATCAAAACTTTCCACTGTGGGGAAAGGCACCAGAAAGTTAAGTCCTCTTCCTCTGTGAGACACCCGAGGTCGGGGCCCATTTGTGGCCTTGCAGCCAGTCCGATGATTTTCAGAGCCCTCTTGCCGTGAAGATGGAACTTCGGCGTCGGGTGAAACATTCCTCAGCGGCTTGGAGAAGTCTGGAGCGGCTGCCTCCTCCCTGGGGACCGGGGCACTCGTAGTCCTCAGGCCGCGCCGGTTGTAGCTCCGACCCCGGCGAACTCGAACCCTGGCTCTGCGGCGCTCCAAATACAGACAAGAAAGCACGTAAATAGGAGAGCAAGGGACCATGAGCAAATATTGAACTTTCATTTCACAAATGTCTAACAGCGCTGCACCTTAGGAAGGAAATGTTTCACCTGTTAAAATAAACTTTTTGTTAAGCTCTTTACTTGTCCTTGTCCTTTCACTTCCATAACATTTACGACCAATGTAGCAAGTAGGTGGCACAGTGTT
This sequence comes from Amblyraja radiata, assembly GCF_010909765.2. NCBI lineage: Eukaryota > Metazoa > Chordata > Chondrichthyes > Rajiformes > Rajidae > Amblyraja > Amblyraja radiata. The sequence continues at coordinate 54,362,573 of NC_045958.1, read as the reverse complement.
GCAGCGGGTAGAGGTGGCACCCCACAACCTCAATGACTCAGGTTTAAACCTGACCTCCTGTGCGTGTGAGAACTCTGCATGTTTTTTTGAAAGATACAGCAGACCCACCAAAAAAATAGACACAAAATGCTGGAGTCACTCAGCAGGACAGGTAATATCTCTGGTGAACAGGAATGGGTGACGTTTCGGGTCGAGACCCTTCTTCAGACTCAGATTCAGTCTGAAGAAGGGTCTCGACCCGAAACGTCACCCATTCTTTCTCTCCAGAGATACTGCCTGTCCCACTGGGTTACTCCAGCATTTTGTGTCTACCTTCGATTTAAACATCTGCAATTCTTTCCTACACACTTCTATCCATCAAGTCCATGCCAACCATCGATCACTGATTCACACTAGTTCCATGTTATCCCACTTTCTCATCCACTCCCCACACACTAGGGGTAATTTACAGGGACCAATTAACCTACAACCCCACATGACTTTGAGATGTAGGAGGAAACTGGAAGAAACCCAAGCAGTCACAGGACAAAATGCAAACTCCACACAGACAGCAAACAAGGTCAGAATCGAAACCAGTTCTCTGGCACTGCGAGGCAGCAGATTCAGTAGCAGCGTTTGCAGCTGTGCCACTGTGCTGCCCTGTGATAACCAGGTCTGCTGGAGTAAATATAATTTCTTCCTTGTAATGGAGTGGATTTATTTTGGGTCTACCGGTTACCTCCCACATCCCAAATACATGCATAACATAAGTTAATGTTTAATTGTTGATTGCTCCGAATGTAGGTGGATGGTGGAATCTGGGGAAACTGAGGGCAGAATAGGTTTTAGAGAAAATTAATGAGGAACGATTGTTCTGTGAACCAGCAAAGACTCGCTGGGTCAAATAGTGACTGTATATGTCATATGGAAGTATGGATGTGGAAAATGAGCCTAGGGTAAATCGATCTATGATCTGAAACATAGAGAAATGCCTCGGTGGATTAAAAGTACGTTTATGCCATAATATGTTTCATAAAGAACTTAGCAAAATTATAAGTGAGCAAAAAATATATATTGCTTTGTGAGATTAATAGAGTAGCTAAATCTCCAGGGTTATCCTGATGCCTCCAGCAATTGGAGATTGATCTCTCAAATAGCTGTGGAAGAAATCAGAAAGAACAGATCTACTTTTAGTTTCTTTGAACACCTCTGTAGATTGGTCAAGTTTCAAGGTTTCAAGGTCAGTTTATTGTCACGAGTACCAATTAAGGTACAGTGAAATTTGAGTTACCATTTAGTGAAAAATAAGTGAAAAGCAACAAGACACACAACCACATAAAAATTAACATAAACATCCACCACAGCAGCTCCCCATATTTCTCACTATGATGGAAGGTAATAAAGTCCAATCTTCTCCCTCTTTATTCCCCCACGGTCAGGGCTTTCGAACCATCCGCAATTGGGGTGATCAAAGCTTCCGCAGCCGGCGATGCAAAGCCCTCGCGTCGGGTGATCGAAACTCCCACGCGGGATGGTTGAAACTCTCCGTGGCTTGGAGCTCCCGAATCGGTCTCTAACCAGGCTCCACGATGTTAAAGTCCACAGGCCCATGGTTGGAGCACTCCACAGTCAATCCCCAACAAAGGTCATCGCAAGCTCCATGATGGTAAGTCAACCAAAATTTCAACCAAAATGTACGCACAATCTGGGAGTTCTATTAAATGTATACATTAACTTACCCTGCATTTACAGTTCGATTATTATTCTATATCTGCTTGGGATCTTCTACCCATTAAAATATGTACATTTTTGTATTTTTACCTGACTGTGGAATTGCTCACCAAAATGACTTAACTGCATGAAAGTTGATAGGAATGATGTCGGTGAAAGAGTAATAAAGGGAAGAGTGACATTGGACCTGAAGATATGTGGCATGCCATAATGGGAGCCCTTGTGATTTTGTTTCTCATCTCCCTCAGAACTCACTGTGATCCACTGTTTGTCACCAAGTTCAGACAGAATGCTGAAAGCTGTTGAATAAAACAAAAACAGTTTATATAGAAACAGAAAAATACACAAATGATTTCAAACAGAGCAACTGGGACAAATGCCACCATGATGTAACCTTGGAATAATGTAACTAGACCTGCTTCAGTCGATTCTACTTTCGATTGACTTTTGCAGTGATGTAACAAATTAAATACTTCTTTCTCAATTTTGCTACCATTCATATTACTCGGCGACCTATTAAGTTAGACTTTAAAAAATTAGCATACTTAGCAGAATGTTTATTGTGTCGTGAACATAAAACAGGTCACTGTACACGAGTTCTGGCCATTCCAACCCCACACCAAACAATCTGCTGCCTGCTCAGGCCCCTAACCTTGATTACTGTTCCCAGTCCCTTAAGGGTGATCCGACCACCCCAATCCCTTAAACTGACAGGCAGAATACCCTTCTTCAGCCACTTCAAAGTAGACATCCCTTGAGGAGATTTAGCAGTGGAGCAGACAATTCCCTTCCATCACAGTGAGGAATGTGGATTCCACTGTGATGGATGTCTATGTTAAATTGTGTTAAATGGTATAGGTGTTAGTGAGGCTGTATGGTGACTCAAATGTCACTGTACCTTAGTTGGTTAAGCGACATAAATGCGAACTTGAACATGAAAATGTGTAATAGAGCTGGAAAGAACTAGAACTGCAGATGCTGGTTTAAATCGAAGATAGACACAAAATGCTGGAATAACTCAGCGGGACAGACAGTATTTCTGGAGCAGGCACGTGCCGTGAGTAATTACTCAAGGTAGGCAGTCAATCAGCTTTTTTTTTAAATCTTAAACCGCGCAAGCGCAGATTGTTCTCTCCGTAAAAATAAAAAATAAAAATAAGTAACAATTCAATTTGCCCAAGGCTTCTACATCTCCTTCATTTTTTAATTACTGAATGGGTGGGGGACGGAGGAGGAAGGCAGGTGGAGAGATGGTGGGAAAAACGGGAGCACGTTGAATCAGTTGTCATCTTATTGAATGACAATACTAATTCAAGGGTCCAATTGGAGGGAGAGTTCCTTTCACAGCGTGTGGAGAGTCTGTGCCAGGGGTTAAAGATGTGGGGAGGGCAAGAGTATTGAGAAGGAGGGGGTCAGGGATTATGTCAGTAACTCACTCACCGTTGCCGCAGTGCTCCGGGCATGGACAGCAGAACTGGCCACCACTTCTGGGGAGGGAAGCAGCTCGGGTGACTGCGAGCGGCCGCTGGGAACCGACAGCAGAACCGGCTGCCACTTCAGCGCCTTCTGCCGGCCCGCTCACCTCTGGCAGTGCTCTCCGTCTGAACACCTCTCACCTGCCGCTCGCCGACTTCGCTCATGTCAGCCACGTCCCGCAAATCTTTAAATTCCCACAGCCAAGTAACCTCAATTTTTCCCTTGAGCACGCTGTCGGAATTTAAGGATTTGCAGGAAGCGGCTGACATGAGCGAGGTCGGCGACGGGCAGGACAGCACTGCCAGAGATGTGTGGGGACTGGCAGAAGGGGCTGTCTGTTCCTGGTGGCCACTCGCAGCCACCCGAGCTAATTCACTCTCCGGCCACAATGTGGTGGCTCCATGCCCGGAGCGTCGCAAGTGGGTTACTGGCCCGATCCCCTCCTTCACAACGCTCCTGCCCTCCCCACAACTTTAACCCGGGCCAGACTCCCCAAACATTGTGAAACGAGCTCTCCCCCCCACACCCCGGGAAATACGGTATTTAAAAACATAAAGCACCAAGAAATGTACTTACCAAATTATCGGTATTTGAACTCCATTCTTCTCTATTTGTTTCCTAAGATACTCTTAACATAATGACAATCCATATTTGAAAGACTTGCCAAGAAACTTGCGCTGCACATGCGCAGTAGGTTGTTGCGCATGCGCAGTACTACAAAGGCAGAATTTCAGCTGCCTTCAGTCCCGCTTGAGATTGAGGGCTTGAAGCAGTGCTGACGGCACATGGGCTGCACAGACCTTCGCGTGTTACAAGTGCTGCGGTTGAAAGGCACGGAGAATTATGCCTACCTAAGAAATCGATCTCTTAGATAGGCATATTTCTCCCATGCCTTTACTATTTATATTAAATAATTACCATTTCATAATTTTAGTCAGGGTAAGCAGTGCCTACCTTGCCTACCCTGATGGCACGTGCCTGCTCTGGAGGGAAGGAATGGTGACATTTCGGGACGTGACCCTTCTTCAGACATACTTGTCACGGTGTGTTGTTTTTAGGCATGAATTCCAAATACATGCTCCTTGTAAACAACAATCAGAATCATTTGCTGCTGCACTGGTGTTAAATTCAACTGTTAACCTATTTGTGGCACGGCGGCAGTAGAGCTAGTGGAGTTGCCTCACATCTCCAGTAACTAGGCTGGTGGTTTAGTTTAGCTTAGTTTAGCTTAGTTTAGCTTAGTTTAGTTTAGCTTAGTTTAGTTTAGTTTAGTTTAGTTTAGTTTAGTTTAGAGATACAGTACAGCAAGAAAACAGGCTTTTTGGATCACCGAGTCCACGCCAACCATCGATCACCCATTCACACTAGTTCTATGCTATCCCACTTTCATATCCACTCCCTACATACTAGGGGCAATATACAGAGGCCGATTAACTTAAAAACTCACACGTCTTTGGGATGTGGGAGGAAGCCGGAGAAATCCCACGTGGTCACAGGGAGAAGTTACAGACAGCATCAGAGGTCAGGATCGAACACAGGTCTCTGTGCTGTGAGACAGCAGCTCTACCAGCTGTGCCACTGTGCTGCCCTGTATGGTGTCTGTGTGGAGCTTGCATGTTCACTCTGTGATCACTTTAGTTTTCTCTGCATGCCCCGGTTTCCTCACACATCTGAAAAACGTGAGAAGTGGTAGGTTAATTAGTTACTGTAAATTGCCCCTTGTGTGCAGATGAATTATGAAAGCTGAGAGAGAGGGGGATGACGTGGGAGAAGGGATGAGGAGTTTTGGAAATGTCAGATTAAAATGGGCTAGGGTACGATTAGTATGAAAATAGGAAAAGATTAAAAAGGGATCTCAGGGACTGTTTCGCACTGAGGATGGCGTGTAAATGGAACAAGCTGCTGTATGTAGTGGTAGAGGCAGGTACAATTATGACTTTTAAAAAGACACTTAGACAGTTAGATGGATAGGAAAGGTTTGTGAGGATATGGCCCAGGTACAGGCAAGGCCCAGGAGCCGTTACAAATGGAGGAGCGACGTCCGAGCGGTGAGTGTAAAAACCCATCGCGGGGCTTGTTTCAGCAGAGGCCCAGGAGCCGTTACAGAGGGAGGAGCGACGTCCGAGCGGTGAGTGTAAAAACCCAGCACGGGGCTTGTTTCAGCAGAGGCCCAGGAACCGTTGGTGAGGGAGGAGGAGCCAAAATCTGCATCGTTCCATTCGCAGATCACACTTCAAATTAAGTGGGCTTGAGGAAGCCGCTGATTGGTCGAACGGACTAGAGGAAGCAGCTGATTGGCTTGTATCCCGGGTAAGACTTTGTATTGTATCCAGGATAAGGGGGAGAATGAGGGCCAGGGCAGTTTACTGTTCTGGATGTCAGATGTGGGAGGTCATGGAGTCTGATATCCCTCCAGACGTCCACATCTGCGCCAGGTGCGTCGAGATGGGGCTCCTAAGGGACCATGTTAGGAAACTGGAGCAGTAGCTCGATGACCTTTGTCTGGTCAGGGAGAGCGAGGAGGTCATAGGGAGGAGTTACAGAGAGGTGGTCATTCCAAGACCACGGGAGGCAGACAACTGGGTCTAACAACAGTCAGGAAGGGCAATGGGCAGTGGCAGGGACTAGTGAGTACCCCGGTGGCTGTACACCTTGAAAATAAGTACTTATGTTTGAGTACGGTTGCGGGAGACAGCCTACCTGGGGGTTGCGACAGCGGCCGGGCCTCCGGCACAAAGACCGGCCCTGTTGCTCAGAAGGGTAGGGAAAAGAAGAGGAGGGCAATTGTAATAGGGGACTCTATAGTTAGGGGGTCGGATACGCGATTCTGTAGACGCAGTCAGGAGACCCGGACGGTAGTTTGCCTCCCTGGTGCCAGGGTCACGGATGTGTCTGAACGTGTCCAAGATATCCTGAAATGGGAGGGAGAGGAGCCTGAGGTTGTGGTACATATATGTACCAACGACATAGGTAGAAAAAGAGAAGAGGTCCTGAAAGGAGAATTTAGGGAGTTAGAAAGAGAGTTAAGGAGAAGGAACGCAAAGGTAACAATCTCAGGATTACTGCCTGTGCCACGTGACAATGAGAGTAGGAATGGAGCGAGGTGGAGGATAAATACGTGGCTGAGGGACTGGTGCAGTGGGCAGGGATTCAAGTTTCTGGATCATTGGGACCTCTTTTGGGGAAGGTGTGACCTGTACAGAAAGGACGGGTTGCTCTTGAACCCGAGGGGGACCAGTATCCTGGCAGGGAGATTTGCAAAGGCTACTGGGGAGACTTTAAACTAGTATGGTTGGTGGGAGGGACTCAAACAGGGAAAGCTAGCAGTCAGTGTGTGAGGCAGGAGGCAGAGAAGGCTAGCACTCGAACCCAAAATGTAGGGGAGAAAGAAGAAAAAGATAATAAACAGAGAATAAGAAGGGGTGGGTTTCTTAAATGTGTATATTTTAATGCTAGGAGCATTGTAAGAAAGGTGAATGAGCTTAGAGCCTGGATTGACACCTGGAAGTATGATGTTGTGGCGATCAGTGAAACATGGTTGCAGGAGGGCTGTGATTGGAAACTAAATATTCCAGGATTTTGTTGCTTCAGGTGTGATAGAATTGGAGGGGCAAGAGGTGGAGGTGTTGCATTGCTTGTCAGGGTAGATATTACAGCAGTGCTTTGTCAGGATAGATTAGAGGGCTCGTCTAGGGAGGCTATTTGGGTGGAACTGAGAAATGGGAAAGGGGTAGCAACACTTATAGGGGTGTATTATAGACCGCCAAATGGGGTGCGAGAATTGGAAGAGCAAATATGTAAGGAGATAGCAGATATTAGTAGTAAGCACAAGGTAGTGATTATGGGAGATTTCAATTTTCCACACATAGACTGGGAAACACATTCTGTAAATGGGCTGAATGGTTTGGAGTTTGTAAAATGTGTGCAGGATAGTTTTTTACAGCAATACATAGAGGTACCTACTAGAGAAGGGGTGGTGCTGGACCTCCTGTTAGGAAATGAGACAGGTCAGGTGGCAGAGGTATGTGTTGGGGAACAGTTCGGGTCCAGTGATCACAATACCATTAGTTTCAATATAATTATAGAGAGGGTCAGAACTGGACCTAGGGTTGAGATTTTTGATTGGAGAAAGGTTAGCTTTGAGGAGATGCGAAAGGATTTAAAAGGAGTGAATTGGGACATTTTGTTTTATAGGAAAGATGTGGAAGAGAAATGGAGGACATTTAAAGGTGAAATTTTAAGAGTACAGAATCTTTATGTCCCTGTTCGGTTGAAAGGAAATAGTAAAAATTGGAAAGAGCCATGGTTTTCAAGGGAAATTGGACATTTGGTTTGGAAAAAGAGAGAGATCTACAATAATTATAGGCAGCATGGAGTAAATGAGGTGCTTGAGGAGTATAAAGAATGTAAAAAGAGTCTTAAGAAAGAAATTAGAAAAGCTAAAAGAAGATATGAGGTTGCTTTGGCAAGTAAGGTGAAAGTAAATCCAAAGGGTTTCTACAGCTATATTAATAGCAAAAGGATAACGAGGGATAAAATTGGTCCATTAGAGAGTCAGAGTGGACAGCTATCTGCAGAGTCAAAAGAGATGGGGGAGATATTGAACAATTTATTTTCTTCAGTATTCACCAAGGAGAAGGATATTGAATTATGTGAGGTAAGGGAAACAAGTAGAGTAGCTATGAGATTCAAAGAAGAGGAAGTACTGACACTTTTGGAAAATATAAAAGTGGATAAGTCTCCAGGTCCGGACAGGATATTCCCTAGGACATTGAGGGAAGTTAGTGTAGAAATAGCAGGGGCTATGACAGAAATATTTCAAATGTCATTAGAAACGGGAATAGTGCCGGAGGATTGGCGTACTGCGCATGTTGTTCCATTGTTTAAAAAGGGTTCTAAGAGTAAACCTAGCAATTATAGACCTGTTAGTTTGACGTCAGTGGTGGGCAAATTAATGGAAAGGATACTTAGAGATAATATATATAAGCATCTGGATAAACAGGGTCTGATTAGGAACAGTCAACATGGATTTGTGCCTGGAAGGTCATGTTTGACTAACCTTCTGTGAATTCTTTGAAGAGGTTACTCGGGAAATTGATTAGGGTAAAGCAGTGGATGTTGTATATATGGACTTCAGTAAGGCCTTTGACAAGGTTCCTCATGGAAGGTTGGTTAAGAAGGTTCAATTGTTGGGTATTAATGGTGGAGTAGCAAGATGGATTCAACAGTGGCTGAATGGGAGATGCCAGAGAGTAATGGTGGATGGCTGTTTGTCAGGTTGGAGGCCAGTGACTAGTGGGGTGCTACAGGGATCTGTGTTGGGTCCACTGTTGTTTGTCATGTACATCAATGATCTGGATGATGGGGTGGTAAATTGGATTAGTAAGTATGCAGATGATACTAAGATAGGTGGTGTTGTGGATAATGAAGTAGATTTTCAAAGTCTACAGAGAGATTTAGGCCATTTGGAAGAGTGGGCTGAAAGATGGCAGATGGAGTTTAATGCTGATAAGTGTGAGGTGCTACATCTTGGCAGGACAAATCAAAATAGGACGTACATGGTAAATGGTAGTGAATTGAGGAATGTAGTTGAACAGAGGGATCTAGGAATAACTGTGCACAGTTCCCTGAAGGTGGAATCTCATGTAGATAGGGTGGTAAAGAAAGCTTTTGGTGTGCTGGCCTTTATAAATCAGAGCATTGAGTATAGAAGTTGGGATGTAATGTTAAAATTGTACAAGGCATTGGTGAGGCCAATTCTGGAGTATGATGTACAATTTTGGTCGCCTAATTATAGGAAGGATGTCAACAAAATAGAGAGAGTACGGAGGAGATTTACTAGAATGTTGCCTGGGTTTCAGCAACTAAGTTACAGAGAAAGGTTGAACAAGTTAGGTCTTTATTCTTTGGAGCGCAGAAGGTTAAGGGGGAACTTGATAGAGGTCTTTAAAATGATGAGAGGGATAGACAGAGTTGACGTGGATAAGCTTTTCCCACTGAGAGTAGGGAAGATTCAAACAAGAGGACATGACTTGAGAATTAAGGGACAGAAGTTTAGGGGTAACATGAGGAGGAACTTCTTTACTCAGAGAGTGGTAGCTGTGTGGAATGAGCTTCCAGTGGAGGTGGTGGAGGCAGGTTCGATTTTATCATTTAAAAATAAATTGGATAGTTATATGGACGGGAATGGAATGGAGGGTTATGGTATGAGTGCAGGTAGATGGGACTAGGGGAGAATAAGTGTTCGGCACGGACTAGAAGGGCTGAGATGGCCTGTTTCCGTGCTGTAATTGTTATATGGTTATATGGTTATAAGTGGGACTGGCTTCGTAAGGCAATATTTTGGCATGAATGAGTTGGACCGAAGGGCCTGTTTCAATGCTGTATAACTCATTGATTCTATGACTATGATTCTATGACAATATCACTCTATTTGTGGGTCCTTTACCAGCAGAAATACCTCAGTTCCTTACTGTCACCACACCCAGCATGAGCGCATCTTTGTCAGTAGTGGAAGATGATCTCTGCTGGGAATTCATGAATTCCTGGATCATTTCAGCAGACGACACAGTAAAATGAGTCGATTTGTGCAGTTTACAGGAAGCACTAGGCTTAGGAGCCACTTTGACCTCACTGGAAATCAAATATAAAGATTATTCAAGCTGGAGGAGCTAAATAAATCAACATGGCTAACATGACAATAATATTGTTTTCTCTGACACCTAACCTGTTTATAAGTTGTGATGCTGCAGCGGCATTTTTGGTGCAAGACTTGAAATGTCATGAATAAACCCCTGCCATTATTTAAAGCATAGTTTAGGTGCAAGCTACCAGAGTCTAGTTTATATAGAATAACTGATGACCTATTGTACTTCTACCGTTGTTGTTGCATCAAATGTGCCTGGAATGCTGCAGGAAGAATGCTGCTGGAAGAATCTCAAGAAGGAACTGCAGATGCTAGTTTAAACCAAAGATAGACACAAAAAGCTGAAGTAACTCAGCGGGGCATGCAGCATCTCTGGAGAGAAGGAATGGGTGATGTTTAGGGTCGAGACCCTTTTTCAGAAGGATCTCGACTGAGTTACTCCTGCTTTTTGTGTCTATCTTAGGAAGAATCTCATTGTACCAGTTCAAATCCAGTGCATATGTCAAATAAACACTATTCCTTTTAAAGTAATTGAGTGACACAGTGTGGAAACAGACCCTTCAGCCCAACATGTCCATACCGTCCAACATGTCCCAGCTGCACTAGTCCCACCTGCCTGTGTTTGGTCCATATCCCTCCAAACCTGTCCTATCCATGTACCTGTATAACAGCTTCTTAAACCTTGGGATAATCCCAGCCTCAACTGCCTCCTCTGGCAGCTTGTTCCATACACTCACCAACCTTTGTGTGAAAAAGTTACCCCTCAGATACCTATTAAATCTTTTCCCCCTGACCTTAAACCTATGTCCTCTGGTCCTTGATTCATCTACTCTGGGCAAGAGACTTTGTGCATCCACCCGATCTATTCCTCTCATGAATTTATACACCTCTAAGATCACTCCTCATCTTCCTGAACTCCTGCGAATAGAGTCCCAGCCTACTCAACCGCTCCCTATAGGTCAGACTGTCTAGTCCTGGCAACATCCTTGTAAATCTTCTCTGTACCCTTTCCAGCTTGACAACATCTTTCCTATAACATAGTGCCCAGAACTGAACACAATACTCTAAATGCAGTCTCACCAGCGTCTTATACAACTGCAACATGACCTCCCAACTTCTATACTCAATACTCTGACTGATGAGGCCAATGTACCAAAAGCCTTTTTGACAACCTGCAACTCGACCTTCAAGGAACCATGCACCTGCATTCCTAGATCCCTCTGCTCTACCATTTCCTGATGTTCCCGATGTTGGGGGAGCCAAGAACCAGGGGCCACAGTTTAAGAATAAGGGGTAGGCCATTTAGAATGAAGATTACGAAAAATGTATTCACCCAGAGTTGTGAATCTATGGAATTCTCTGCCTCAGAAGGCAGTGGCGGCCAATTCTCTGGATGATTTCAAGGAGAGAGTTAGATAGAGCTCTTAAAGATAGTGGAGTCAGGGGATATGGTGAGAAGGCAGGAACGGGGTACTGAATGTACTGAAAGTCTATTGTTTATTGTCATTCACTGTGTAGGTCCTGCCCTTGTTAGACTTTCCAAAATGCATATTTCACTGTATTAAAGTCCATCAACCATTCCTCAGCCCACATGGCCAATTGATCAAGATCCTGCTGCAATTTTTTCACGACCATCTTCACTATCTGCAAAACCACCCACTTTTGTATCATCAGCAAACTTGCTAACCTTGCCATATGTGTTCTTATCCAAATCATTGATGTAGATGACAAACAGTAACGGTCCCAGCTCCAAACCCTGTGGCACACCACTAGTCACAGGCCTCCAGTCCCAGAAGCAACCTTCCACCATCATCCTCTGCTTCCTTCCAGGAAGCCTATTTTCTATCCATTCAGCTATCTCTTCTTGGATCCCATAGGATCTAACCTACCATGCAGAATCTTGTTGAATGCCTTACTGAAATCCATATTTACCACATCTACAGCTCTGCCCTCATCGACCTTTTTGGTCACGTCTTCAAAAAATCGATTTGTGAGATACATTGGCCCATGTACAAATGCTGACTATCACGAATCAGTCCTTGTCCATCAGCCTGTATATCCTATCCCTCAGAACACCATCTAGTAACTTTCCAACTACAGATGTTAAGCTAACTGGCCTAGAGTTCCCAGCATTTTCCCTGCAGCCCTTCTTGAATAGAGGCACAACATTTGCAATCCTCCAGTCTTCCGGCATCTCTCCTGTATTTAAAGACGAATCTTAAATTTCAACCAGAGCTTCAGCAATTTCCTCTCTAGTTTCCCACAATTCCTCTGATATCTGATCAGGCCCTGGAAATTTGTTTGCCTTCATATACAATGCTATCTTCAGCACCTTTTTGACCATAACACTGACTGCCCCAAGTTCCTCTGTCCACCTGTCTTTCTCCTTGGTAAATACAGAGGAGAAATACTAATTGATGACCTTGCCCATCCCCTGTGGCTCCACACAGAGGTGACCGCTTTGATTTCTGAAGGGTCCCATTCTCTCTCTAAGTACCCTTTTTCCCCTTATGTATTCATAAGATCTCTTGGAATTGTTCTTAATGTTATCTGCCAGAGCAATCTCCTGGCCTCTTTTTGCTCTTTTTAGTTTGGTCCTCAGTTCCAGAAACTCCTCCAGGGCTGCACTTGATCCCAGCTGCCTATACCTGTCCCATATATCCTTCTTGACTGTATTCAATAGATAGTTTGTTACTATTAATAATTCCAATTTGTACATAAGCATTCTTAAAATAAGATTACTTTATTATCATGAATATTATATTGTGACTATTGCCTAGAAATTGGATTCACATTTTAGATGCACTAAACCATTAATGCCTGTAATGTTAGCACTGAATCAGTTTTCAAAAATACAGTAGCTGCAACCAAGTGCATTAACATGTCTTCTGCCCAAAAGATGTGCTAAATTGTGAACACTCTGGGTCCCAATGGGAGCACGTCCAGTTTACCACAGCTGCTGCTATTCCTCTGCCCAGCGATCAGAGAATGGTGTCAGTCCTTAAAAGCACCCTTCCCATAATAGCCAGACAGCAGTGACATGCATTATAGTTATAAAGGAGGAAAGAAGGAGATGGGGAAAAGATGGGAAAAAGATTTCATAGGAATCTGAGGGGTAATTTTTTCACACAAAGGGTGGTGGGTGTTGGAACAAGCTGCCAGAGGAGATAGTTGAGGCAGGGACTATCCCAACATTTATGAAACATTTAAACAGGTACATGGATAGGACAGGTATGGAGGGATATGGACCAAATGTGGGCAGGTGAGACTAGTGTAGCTGGACAAGTTGGCCTGTGTGGGCAAGTTGGGCCGAAGGGCCTGTTTCCACACTGTATGACTATGGTTCTATGCAGCCTCTAATCATATAATACAGATTTAATTTGCTGCACATTGTCCATGAATGCAAGGATCACTTGGATACAAGTGAGATCTTCTCAGATGCAGTTTGGCTGGAGGTGAAGACCTTCCTCTTCGTAAACCGAGAGGACAATGAAGAACCAGCTGCCCTAAAAAAAAAGCATAATTGGCTGGTTTGATTACAGTCTTAGCACTTTGGAAAGTGTGCAAGTGAGCCAAGAGGTTGTTTAGGCACAGCCAAAGTTTAAAACCCTGTTAGCTTTGTTCCTTCTTTTTTGGTGACGGATAAATGTCATGATTTTGGACCCAGAATATCTTATTTTGATTAGGAAGGCTGGGAATAAGTATGATTGCACGATGATTGGCATCATTGGCCGAGTGTCTGGTATTGAGAAACTACCAGATGCTGTAACATGGATCATGGCTGTAAATGCCCTCCTCAGTTTTGCATTTGGCGTGATTTCATCTGGAGATGTTCACTGGTGAAATTTACTGTGGCATGTCAATTTTGGATAGAATACAACTGCCAAAAAAAAGCAGTTTGTGAATTGTTTTGAAGCAAGCATTCTTTTTATACCGTGGTGTCTGCTGTGTAACAATCTTCAAGGAAATAAGGATTAGTAAAAAAAGCACTAAAAAAAACGTTATAAATTAATGTTCATGAGTTCATAACTTGTACGGGCAGAATTAGGCCATTCGGCCCATCTAGTCTACTCCACCATTCAATCATGGCTGATCTATCTCTCCCTCCTAACCCCATTCACCTGCCTTCTCCCCATAACCCCTGACACCCATACTAATCAGGAACCTGTCAACCTCCGCCTTAAAATTATCCATGAACTTGGCCTCCACAGCCTTCTGTGGCAATGAATTCCACATATTCACCACCCTCTGACTAAAGAAATAAATCTGTAACTGAGATTTTTGAATGAGGTGGCAACAGAGATATAGTGAATGCTTTGGTTACCAGAGCAAATTCTGGAATTGTTCCTGGGGATTGGAGAATAGAAAATGTCACCACAGTATTAAAGAAAAGTGAGAGGAAAAGTGGCCAATACTAATCCAACATCAAAAGTGGGGAAAATGCTGGATTGTAAAGTAAACGATGTAATAACAGAACTCCGTCTAAAACACTATTACGATTGAACAGAGTCAGTGTGACTTTATGAAAAGAAAATCACATCTGTCTGATCTCTCAGAATAAGACACTAAGTGCTGGAGTAACTCACCGGGTCAGGCAGCAAGCTCTGGAAGACATGGATAGGTAACCTTTTGGGCTGGGACCTTTCTTCAGACTAATTGTAGTAGAGAAGAGATAGCTGAGAAAAGAGATGAGACAAAGCATGGCAAGTGATAAATTAATACAGGTTTTATTGACTGATGGATTGAGAAAGTCCTAAGATAAAAAAAAGTCAAAAGGCTGTAAGATGAGCAGAGAAGAGGATTAAATTGTGAAGCCAGAGTGAGGGACATAGGTGGAAGTGGATGGGGGAGAAGGGGAAAGGGGAACAGGATTGTGGAAGAAAAGGGTACGCATCTGGGTGGGGCACAGGGAAGAGATGGGAAAAAAAGAATGGTGGGGAGGTGGGTTGTTACCTAAAATTGAAGAATTCAATATTCATATCACTGCGTTGTAACCTACCCAAGTGGAATATGAGGTGCTGTCCCTCCAGTTTGTGCCTGGCTTCACTGTGGCAAAGGGCGGAAAGGTCAGGATGGGAATAGACAATAGACAATAGGTGCAGGAGTAGACCATTTGGCCCTACGAGCCAGCACCGCCATTCAATGTGATCATGGCTGATCATCCCCAATCAGTACCCTGTTCCTGCCTTCTCCCCATATCCCCTGACTCCGCTATTTTTAAGAGAATGGGAAGGGGAGTTCAAATGGTTAACAACCGGGAGGTCCAACAGGCCTAGGTGGTGGGAGTGTAAGTGTTCACCGAAACAGTCACCTTGTCTACATTTGGGCCAGTCCACACTATTTATCAAAATGGTTTTTGAGGATGTTATCAGTCAAGTCTAGGGTCCAGAGTATTTCATTTTCATAGGGACTGGGAGTAGAATAATTATCTGGAGAGAGTCCAGAGGAGGTTTACAAGAATGATCCCAGGAACGAGTGGGTTAACATATGATGAGTGTTTGATGGCACTGGGCCTATAGTTACTGGAGTTTTGAAGGATGAGGGGGAAAACTCATTGAAATGTATCGAATAGAGAAAGGCTTGGATAGAGTGGATGTGAAGCAAATGTTTCCACTAGTGGGAGAGTCTAGGACTAGAGGTCATAGCGTCAGAATTAAAGGACTTTCCTTGAAGAAGGAGATGAGGAATTTCTTTAGTCAGAGGGTGGTGAATGTGTGGAATTCTTTGCCACAGAGAGCTGTGGAGGCCGTCAATAGATTTTTTATGAAGGCAGACATAGATAGATTATTGATTAGTATACTGTAGGTGTTGGGGGTTATGGGGAGAAGGCAGGAGAATAGGGTTAGGAGGGAGAAATAGATCAGCCATGATTGAATGGCGGAGTAGATTAGATGGTCCGAATGGGCTAATTCTTCTCCAATCACTTATGACCTTATGACCTTACTTGCTGCAGCTATACAGGCAGATCATGCAACAACAAATGAATGAATAGATAAATAAACAAATACATAATTTGATTGACAGATAATTAAATGAATAAATAGAATGAATTTGTAGTACAATGGCACAGCTGGTAGAGCTGCTGCCTCACAGCACCAGAGACCCAGTTCAATCCTGACTTTGGGTGCTGTCTGTGTGAAGTTTACATGTGCTCCTTGTGACGCCGTGGCTTTCATCCGGGTGCTATAGATTCCACCCACATCCCAAAGATGTGCAGCCTCTGTAAATTTCCGCTAGTGTGTAGGAAGTGGATGCGAAAGTTGGACAACATAGAATGGTATGAATGGGTGGTTGATGGTCGGCATGGACTCAGTGGGCCAAAGGACCAGTGTCCATGATAATGTTCATGTAGGAGCATAATTAGGCCACTTCACCATAGAGTCTACTTCACCATTTAATCATGCCTGACCTACCTTTCCCTTTCAACCCCATTCTCCTGCCTGCACCTCATAACCTTTGACAATCTTACTAATCAAGAACCTGTCAATCTCCACTTTAAAAATACCTGATTTGGCCTCCACCACCTTCTGTGGCAACAAATACCACAATTCACCACGCCCTGGCTAAAGAAATTCCCTCTCATCTCATTTCTAAAGGTAAGCCCATTTATCTGAGGCTGGGCCCTCTGGTCCTAGACACTCCCTCTAGTGGAAACATCCTCTCCACAGCCACTCTAACCATGATGTATCTTTAAAAAAAAAATTCAATAAACAATAATACAAGAAATGATCAGATATACCAGGTAACCTGACCATAACAGTGCAAGACCAAGTATGTAGTGCAACCTCATATATGTTAGATAAAAGTGTACTTAGAACCCAATCAGCTTTGTTCCTTCATTTTCAGTGATGGATGAATGTCAGTCATGGTTTTGGACCTGGAAGCTCTGATTTATGTCAGGAAGGTGGGCAATAAGCATCGCACAATTATTGGCATCATTAACTGTGGGTCTAATATTGGGAAAATATCAGACACACAGATAATGATACTTCCAGTCTGAAGAAGTGTCTCGACCTGAAACATCACCCATTCCTTCTCTCCAGAGATGCTGCCTGTCCTTCTGAGTTACTCCAGCTTTCTGTGTCTATTTAGATGTGTTGTATTTGGGTTTTCAGGAAATGCCACACAAGTGGGTGGTGAGCATAGTGATGGGAAGTAATCAAATGACGGACCGAGAATTGGTTGTCAGGCAGAAAGCAAGCCATGGGAATAAATTACTTTCTCTCAGGGCAGGCTGTGCCTGGTAGGGTGCCACATGATGATGGACACAGTGTCTTTGAGCTCATTGAAACCAGAGATCAATATTCTAGATTTGAAGGAGTCCAGGGATAAAGAAAAATGCAGGAAAATTATGTTGAGGTAAAAGAACAATTATGATTGTAATTAATGGTGGAGCAGGTACAAGGGGCCCAATGGCCTAAACCTGTTTTTGTTTTCTTCTTATGTTCTTACTTCTGAAGAACTCGATTTAAAATTTAAGCTGATTTTCTGTTAATGGACCACCAATCCAGTGCCTTGGACAAATCACCTGTAGATGGGGGACAAATCACACCAAGGCAATTGGGGTATTTAAATTCAGCTAATTGAATTCATCTGCCTAAGGCACTTGTGATAACTGAAAAGCTTTCACATTTTTCACAAATGCCCTTTAGAGGATGAAACGTGGCACTTGCACACAGTGTTGTACTTGAGTCTTAACTAATCCAAGCAAGCCACTCACTTCAAGTGAAATTAGCAACGGAAAATGAATGGAAACCTTTCCACATCCCATGAATGGGTAATGAAAAATTATTAACATCACTAAAAACAGATTATTTGGTCATTGTCACACAGTCATTTATGGGCATTCACTGCCTGCAAATTGGCTACTATGTTTCCCACATTATGACAGTGAGTACACTTCAAAAATGTTTCATTGACTGTAAAGCGCTTTGAGACAAACTGAGGTCACGAAAGGTGAAATACAAATGAAAGTCTTTCCATTTCTATTTAAGATGAGCAATGATGGGTTTCCATTTCTCTATTCAATCAGAGTTCTTGCCACAGTGTGGTACTCCCTGCCATTATGAGATATATGCTTCATTTTGACAGGAAGACTCTAGGCTGATCTATTTTCAAGAGTATCTGTGTACTATAAATGGAAAGCTATTACACTGTCATTTTTGTTCTGCCAATAGCATTCCATACGATGTAGCACCAACAACTAAAGCACCTGCGGTGATCTGGCGTGATCTTCTAATACCTCTACAGGGAAGTATTTTAGTGCAATAGTCCTTCTGATGAGCCTTCAGCATTTTCTTTTGAGAAACTGGTTGAACATCTCGACTCAATAGTGAGATGTTAATTGTGGAACTTCTATCTCTTTCAGAATCTTAAACATGGTCATCAGAGGAGCAAATTGAATGCAGGAAACTTCACGTCCAACAAACTCAAGAGACTGCAGACTCTGTAGCAACGACCAGTCTGCTGGAGGAGGTCAGTGGGTCGAGAAGCATTTGTGGGGGGAAAAGGACAGGTCAATATTTTGCGCCGAAACCCCTGGTTTCCTCCCAGATTCTACCACTCACCTACACACGGAGAAATTTATAGTAGCAAATTAACCCACCAAGCCGCACACCTTTGGGATGTGCAAAATGGATGGTGGCCAAAGGGAGAACCTGCAAACTCGACACCAACAGCATCTGAGGTCAGGATTGAACATGGGTCATTGACAAAGACTCCATTAGCTGCGCCACTGTGTTGCCCTTGTCGTATTGTTCAATTTACTCAAAGAGTTTCATGGCTGATACATTATTTATCTTTGTTGTTACTGTTGCATTACAGGGAAGTCACACAAGGTGCATTACACTTTTAAATGAGGGATGAATGTTGGCCAGGTGAATTTTGCCTCCTCTTTAAAGATGTTATGATCTTTTTAGCAACCTCCTGAACTGGTGAAGGGGGCGTCAGTTTAAATTCCATTAACAGTGTAAAGCCCCTGTCCCACTTTCCTGAGTTACTCACAAATTCTCCCTAGTTTTCCCCTTGATTCAAACTCGGAGATGCCAGCCGTAGGTACTCGGGGCTATTTATTTTACTCGCGGACATTTTTCAACATGCTGAAAAAACGTCCCGACTTACCTGATACCCCGAGTACCTACGGCTGGCATTACGAGCCGCTACGAAATATCTACGGACTCCTACGGACTCGCTACGGATATTCTCCGAGTTTGAATCAAGGGGAAAACTCGGGAGAATTCGTGAGTAACTCGGGAAAGTGGGACAGGGGCTTAAAATACCTTCAGCAGCACTGCTGAAGTATGGACCTAATTAGATTCTCAGCCTTGGGTAGAATGTGCAGCTTAAAGCTCCCTTCATCTGGCTCAGAGATAAAAGGCTTCTGAATGAGCAAGACTCTTGGATATCAGATTTCAAAGTGCTAGTAGGAAGGCAGGAAGGCAATAATTTTATGCAGGTCAATTGGAGGTTAATTAGTGTTCAGGAGGGAACTTGTCAATTTACCTGAACTGTATATTTACATGCACTGCTAACGTACACGGTTCCCCCACTAGAACAATAATGAACTGAACCCAAAACCTATCTTCATTACTCTCCCCCAGAAGGCTCTCACATAATGATAAGTATAGGAGAGCTCAGTTCAGAAAAGAAGTCAAAGAGGGCAGTCAGTGCCCTCCCGGGCGGCAGTGGCGGCGCTGCCTTAGCAGCTGCGGCTCGCCTGCAGTCCGTCTGTTTTTTCTTTGTTTTGTTGGTTTCTTTTATCCTGTTTTAGTTTATTAGGTTGTGTGTGTGTGTGTGTGTGTGTGTGTGTGTGTGTGTGTGTGTGTGTGTGTGTGTGTGTGTGTGTGTGTGTGTGTGTGTGTGTGTGTGTGTGTGTGTGTGTGTGTGTGTGTGTGTGTGTGTGTGTGTGGGGGGGGAGAAACATGGTTTTGGTCTCTTCCTTCGGGGGGGATGCGACTTTTTCTTGTTGTATCCCCCGTCTCTGTCTCCGTCTGCACTGAGGCCTAATGGCAGAGCTGGCGGCCTAATGGCGGAGCTGGCGGCTTCGGGGCTGAGGCGGCATTCCGGCGGCGGCGGTGACCTGACTTCGGAGCTGTGGCGGCGTTCCGGCGGCGGTCCAACTTCGGGGCTGTGGCGGCGTTCCGGCGGCGGCGGCGGTCCCAACTTCGGGGCTGTGGAGGCGTTCCGGCATTCTGGCGGCGGATCCGACTTCCTGGCTGTGGCGGTGTTCTGGCTGCGGCTCGACTTCGGAGCTGTGGCGGTGTTCCGGCGGCGGCCCGACTTCGGGGCTGTGGTGGTGTTCCAGCGGCGGTGGCGGTGGCGGCGGACCCAACTTCGGGGCTGTGGAGGCGTTCCGGCATTCTGGCGGCAGACCCGACTTCCTGGCTGTGGTGGTGTTCCGGCGGCGGCTCGACTTCGGGGCTGTGGCGGCGTTCCGGCGGCGGCCCGACTTTGGGGCTGTGGTGGCGTTCCGGCAGCGGCGGCCTGACTTTGGAGGCTCCGCCGTGGGCCCAGTGGCCGACATCGTCGGGAGTTCGCAGGTCACAGGTTGGTAACCTGTTTTTCCGGAGCTCCCGCAACAACAGCTTCGTCCGCGGGACTGGAGGGCGGCAGCTTCGACCACCCCAGGCCGCGGAGTTTGAACCGGCCCGTTCGCGGAGCTCGGATTCAGCCGCGGGACTGACTTACTTACCATCACCCGGCGGGGTCACAACATCGGAAGCCTGGATCACCTCAGCGCAGAGGGAGAACAAGGAGGGAAGAGACAAAGACTTTAAGACTTTTGCCTTCCATCACAGTGAGGAGGTGCCTGGTGAACTCACCAGAGCAATTTTGGTAGGGATTTATCTTATGAGTTCAGAAATCCACTCCTTGGTCAATTATTTCCCCAGATTTTGAATAAAATTGATCACAAAACTCACTTTTGTTAAATGTTAAATTTGTGTTTATTGAGTGTTTTTGTTATTTTTATTATATGTATGACTGCAAGGCACGAAATTTCGTTCAGACCGAAAGGTCTGAATGACAATAAAGCATACTTTGACTTTGACTTTGAGATGCATTGAAGCATTCTTGAATAAGCAGCTGAGTGAAGCCTGTGCCATAACGAAGGTCCTAATAAAGAGGGGAAAATATTCTGATGCTGTAACAAACAGACTATGACTAGAAATAGGACAAGAGGCTAGCACCAGGCCCAGATTCAACAACTCACATGCACAAGATGAAATTTACAGTGGTCAATTAACCAACTGCAATTCTTTGGGATGTGGGAAGAAACCAGAGCATCCAGAGGTAACTCACATGGTGGTCATAGGGAGAATGTGCAAACAT